>NW_010258743.1:0-2232 GCF_000690775.1 Eurypyga helias
GGAGCCGGGGCTGCGAGCTTTCAGACAGCGGCACGTGGGCCGAGCGAGCGTGTGTCTGCACTGTAGCGGGGTCTGCTTGTGGCGACTGAGCTGCGGCGACTCGCTGGACCCGACTTTGGGCGCCCCAAACAGCCTGTGTCATTTGCTTTCCTGGAAGAGCTTCCCAAAGGATGCTCCTCTCCAGGGAGCGGAGTGAAGCTGCTGCTGCAGTCTGTCTCGGTTGGTTCTTTTTTTCCCCTCCCTGCTCACCATCACCTCTTGAAAGCCATTCTCTCAGGATTGAGTCGGGGAAGGTTTATTTCTGTCACCCGACAGAGTGTTCTCACACCTCAGGGCGCGTCGTTATAACGCGGCCGCCGCTGCAGCCACTGGAGAGGCTTTGGGAGAAATACTCGGCTCCTCTGAAACCCCATCGCTTGTGTCTAAGAGCGGCTGAGCGCTGCTGGAGCGGCGCACCTAGATTTGGAGGTGGGTGCTCTGTCCTCACACCTCCCCTCCGCTTGATTTGGGAATGGCAAGCTCTCCCAGAGCCCATCCCAGCTCCTGCGAGCATCCTCATGGAGCAAGAGCCAAGGAGGAGGCTGCTCCACGGCACCTGGTAAAACACTCATTAAAGCTGCTGACATCAAGTTAAACGACCGCTCGTTATCCCTGTGCTAATGTGGCCTCGCTGGCGGGCTGCATCCCGCTTCCGTGGGTTTGGTACCCCCGGAGCCCCCGGAGCGGCTCTCCCCGGCCAGGGCTTGGCCATCGCGGCAGGGCTGCACCCCTCTGCGCGCCGCGGTCCAGCAAAGCGTTTAACTGCACATTTAACTTCTACAAACCCCACATTTAACGTGTTTCCAATTAACCAAAGCCCTTGAAAATGTGCTGGAATTTAAGCAAGCGGATAATTGCGTTCCGGTGCTGGCAGCGCTGTCGTGAGGGGTCTGGGGCCACCCCTCGTGATGCTGGGGGGATCTGGGAGGGTGGCTGTCCTTCCTGTGCGTCATTAGCTGCCCACGCAGCCGGCGTGGCTGCTTCTGCTGCCGAAACCTGCGCAGGGAAGGAGTTTCACCGCTGCTCAGACGGCCGTGACGTGAGGATGTTGGTAGCGTGAGGAGCAGGTGTTCGGTTTTGTAGGCGTGGGACAGCTGGGAAGGGAGCGTTTGGGGTTTAAAGGGTTCCGAGAGCTGGCTTTAAAGGGTTCTGAGAGCTGGCTCCCGCTGTACCCCACACAAAGTGGGGTCGAGCCGTGCCCCGAGCAAAGCGCAGGGGTGAGGTGGGGGGACAGAGGCAGCGGCACCCAGTGCAGGGCAAAAGATGGGATCACCCAGCACCGAACGGAAGAAGCGATCCTGTTGGGCAAAGCCCCATGCCCTGAGCAGGGTCGCTGTCCGATTCCCTCTGAAACTCCGACGAGAACCACGTTTCTTGGGCTGATATCGTCTGTACGAGTAGTCAGGCAGCTGCGCTTGCCATCTGGGGTGTTCATGCCGACCTGTGCCCGGGCATTGCTGCCAGAGCCGGGGGTCCCTTCAGGCTGGATCACATCCCTCCTGAGTCGATCGCTCTTGCCACCACCTCTGTGGTAGCGACAGGGGACCTGCTTCACCCCCTTCCCACTGGAAGGGGTTCCCTCACCAGGATGTGGCAGGTCCTTTGCCTGGGTAACAGCGCCCCGGGCTTCGGGCGGGAGCAGTGCCGGCTTCCCACAGTGGGAAGAGGTTTCTCTCCCAGCCCCGTGGCCTTGGCAGGGTGATGGGCAGGCAGCGGGATGCCCTCCCTGGGGAGAATCTGCCTGGGTAACAGCACCCTGGGCTTCGGGCGGGAGCAGTGCCGGGTTCCCACAGTGGGAAGAGGTTTCTCTCCCAGCCCCGTGGCCTTGGCAGGGTGATGGGCAGGCAGCGGGATGCCCTCCCTGGGGAGAAGGGCGGGAGCAGATCCCCAGCTGCTTATTTCCCCGAGCGACGGCTCTGGCGCGGGCTGGGGTGCCAGGCTGGCAGGGAAGCAGAGCGCTCTTCCAAGCCTCCGGCTCTTCGCTCCGGCATCTTCCCACTGGCTCATGCTGCCTCCGAACAGACCGCGAGGGTGCAGGCATATGGTAATGCATATTTAACTGGTATTTACATTCAACATCGTCTCTCTGTAGCTCTGTTTTCCTTCCCAAATGCTCTAATTCCTCCAGGCTCCCGGCTGGTGCATCTGGGGAGGTGGGGGGGGAGGGAGGCAGGTGCCTTTGGCAGAGACCTG
>NW_010258743.1:2300-3912 GCF_000690775.1 Eurypyga helias
AAAACCGCTCTGCAGAGGGAAATGCCTCTCCTGCCCCTTGGATGAGCATCCTCCTGCTCCGGAAAAGTGGTTCCCTGCCTCTTCTCCCCGTGGCCCTCTTGCCTGGGAGAGCGAATCGCCCGGGGAAGGGTTTCTGCCTGGGCTGGACGTGGCGCCGCGTCTCTTGCCCCGGTGGCTGAGAAATGTGAAAACCAAT
This sequence comes from Eurypyga helias, assembly GCF_000690775.1. NCBI lineage: Eukaryota > Metazoa > Chordata > Aves > Eurypygiformes > Eurypygidae > Eurypyga > Eurypyga helias. The sequence goes on from NW_010258743.1 coordinate 2,497, forward strand.
TAAGAATGGAGGGGAACTGTTAAGGCAAAAAAATAAATAGCTCTGTTCCAATTGATTCCGCTCCTTAATCTCGGTGCTCGGGAGCTATCGTTACTCCAAACATACCGGCATAATAATTAAACATAATTACTTGTAGGTTCTGGGCCGGTGACTATCTATACCTAACGCTCCTAATGAAATTTCTATTAAGCAACACGGCGACTGTTTAATAAATAATAACAATACCTCACTGTCTAGTCACTGGCAGGGCCCCGGCGTGTTCGGGGAGCGGGGGCTGCGCGGAGCAGCGTACCCCGAGAGCGTCCCCGGTTCCCGTGCTGACCCCTGGGCTCCATCCCGTCCCTAAAACGCAGCCCAGGGCGACCCGTGGAAGGTGTTTCAGGGTCTTTAATCTCTCCGTATACGCGTGAAAAAGCAGATGATTATTTTAGCAACGAGGCCGTCGCCGGAGCTCCGGAGAGAGGGATCACCTGTTTGGCTCAGAGCCTTTTCCTTGAGAATTAATCCTAATTTAGGATCCAATTATAAACATGGAGGGTGATACAATAGCCTGAAACGTGAGTCGAGGCAAGTTCCATGATCGATGACTGCTAATATGAAACAGTTGGGAAATGAGGATGCGTTTTGTTTTTCAATCCTACTTCCTCCCCCTCCTCGGAGAGATCCGTTGCCTTCGGGAGCGAGAGCACTTCAAGAGAACAAAGGCCCTTTGAAAACTCCCTTTTCCCCCCCCTTTCAGGGCTTATCTGAAAGGACATCTCTTTCCCCTTAGTCGCTGTAATCACAAAAGCACAGGTGACAAACTGCTCCGTACCAGGCAGCAGCGCTCCCATCTCGGGGTTTATAAATACATCCATGTGTGCCAGGGCAGCGTTCTGGCTCGGCGCCAGCGCGTGATTCCCGTCGACTCGCCGGGAAAAAGCGGGCCAACAAACTTCCAGGGACACCTCTGCCCTCGTGCCAGCTGGTCGTTGGCCGTATGCTGATGCTGGCCCGGTGCGGGTCGCTCCGACGCGGCTAGCGGGGTGCGATGCGGTTGTGCGCGGCATTGGCTTGGGGGGGGTCTGTGGTCCCCCCTGGCCCAAGGGTGCAGGTAGATGAGGGTTGCCAAGCCCTGCTTGCAGCACACGCCCGTTGCGGACACGCCAGCCCGTAGCACTGAAGCAAAATACCTGTAAATGATGTTTTCGTGGAACCGGATGACGGATCTGCAATCCGTGTGCTTAAGGGAAACGGAGGGGCCGTGGGGCTGTGACTTCACACAGGCCAAACTCGGCTCAGCAGCCCTCCCGGGGAGATGCTGCCCTCTCCCTGCCTGCGTTTCGGGTGGGATGCTCAGCTGCCACCTTCCCGGGTGCCCGGCTGGCATCCTCCGGGGCCCGGGCATCCCGCTGCGCAGTGGGCAGCCGCCACCGG
>NW_010258743.1:4098-4388 GCF_000690775.1 Eurypyga helias
CAGTGTTTCGGTCAGATAAGGCTGACTCGGATTGTCACGCGCTTACAGACGTAAATATATCTGTGTTTCTCCGTAACAAACGCGCTCACCGGTGTTGGGAAAGCTCCTGGGGTTTTCCTCCCCGGTGTTTTCCTCCTCCAGCTCAGCCCCAGGTGGGCAGAGGTAAGAGCTCGATCACATAAAGCCCCTCGGTGGGCGAGGGGCATGGGAAATGGATAGGGGAGCTCTGGACTTCCCTGGATTATGGAGTTGAATACCCCGGAGCCTCAGGGGCAGCGGGCTGTGAGGCC
>NW_010258743.1:4851-5198 GCF_000690775.1 Eurypyga helias
GGCAGGACAAGATAATCTGCTTACCCTCGAGTCCACCGCACCGGTGGTCCTTTCTGCCTGCGGGGAATTAGCGCGATGCTATTAGGGATTACACCCCCGGCCCTGACCCTCCGTAAATCTCATCGCACGAGCGATGTGCTGCGGGGAGGCCATGCTGCACCGTAAACCCCCCCCTGCACTTAAAAGCCTGCGATTTCTGCTCCCCCTGGGCGGCAGCGTGTGCGTCGTGGGGTGGTTTGTCCGCACCAGTGGGGAGCTTCTGGCGTGGGCTCTGCCACGTCAAGAGCTTCAGCTCATCCAGCCAAGCATCCGCCCGCGTCGCTCCGGGAGCCGGCCAGCGCCGCCGG
>NW_010258743.1:5215-5541 GCF_000690775.1 Eurypyga helias
TCCCAGCTTCGGCGGAACGCTTGCTGAAGGAGCAGCTTTCCAGGAGGATGCTTGGAAAAACCCCACCTCGAGCAGTGCAGAGCTTGGGGCAGGGAAAGGGCTAAAGGAGAAGCCTCCTGTGCGGCGGGGAAGCCGGGTGGCGTGGCGGTGACTGCACCACGTGCCAGCACTTCTCCTTCCCCCTATGATGTCCCTTTGCAGGCAGGTGTCCCCCTTCCTACGGAAGGGTTATGTGAAAGTTCAATTAGGGCAGCACTGTTTAAAAGGGGTCGTTACGTCTCCTGAGCGAACAGCAGCCGCGAGGGCGCTGTGAAGTACCGGGGTGA
>NW_010258743.1:5587-5875 GCF_000690775.1 Eurypyga helias
GTTTGAGAGGGAGATCGCGTGCGCGCCTGGTGATAAACGCCAAAACGAGTCAGGTGTTGGAGAAGGAGGAACTGATTTATCCGTCGGGAGCAGGACAGCCCGGGCGCACCTGCAGGCGACAGACCCCCGTGTCCAGGCCAGCTCTGCTCCAGGGGTGCCGGAGGGGATACAGGAGGGCTGAGGGGATGCGCCGACCGGACTTCAGTTCCCGTTTCAGCACAAGCAAATGCCTTCAGGGACTGGATTTTGGTGGATTCTCAAATGCAGTTTCCCCCTCTCCCAGCCTTC
>NW_010258743.1:5936-7630 GCF_000690775.1 Eurypyga helias
CTCTTGGGTGCTGCTCATCCCCGCAGAGCCGCGCTTGCTTCGCGGAGGAGGAAGGGGCGAGGGGCGAGACGGGGAGCGACTCGGGGAGCTGGCGCCGCTGGGAGCCGTTTCTGCCTCTCCCTGTCAGTGCCGGGCAGCGGCGTGGGGGCCCCGGCGTTCGAGGACAACGTGGCGAGTAGTTGCTGAGCGGAGGAGAATAAATCTGGAGCATTAGGGGTGGCTGTACAGCTCCGTAAAGCAAAGAACCAATATCACAGTCTGCATAACACCATTAGTCTGGGACCAAGGCGTTTGATATCGAGCGGGAGATGGCATGAGCCAACAGGTCTCTACTTTATTTTTTTGCCTCGCGTTTAATACAGCGTGCTGGATGCCACTCTCTGTGCTCAGTGTGTTTTATTGTTTTGCTCACCCTGAAAGAGGAGCTGCCAGAGCTTTGATGAATGGATGGAAAGGTTGGGCTGGCTGCGGCTTTCCTCTGGGGTCTGACCCAGCAGATCCGGTCCCTGTGCGAGGGGGATGATGTGGGAATGGGGTCCCTGGGGCTTCATGGAGCAGGGTGGGAGGTGGCTGCACCCATCCTGTCCCCTCCGCAGGACCAACCTGTGACTGCCCGACAGCTGAGCATCGCTTTCCCTCTGGGTCTCTTCCTCCTCCTCTGGCCAGGGCTCATCCTGAGCTCTGGCAGGCGAGGTGAGCGCTGACCAGCATGGCCTGCAATTCAGTTACTGATTTTTGGGGGAGCAAGAGGGGGGATACAGGTAGCAGAAAGCATCTGCCGCAGCATCCGCTTCCCTGGAAGCGTCGCAGAGCCCTGATTGTCTCCTTTGATGCTGGCAGCCATGGTCAGATCCATCCTGGTTCCCTCAGCTGGATCTCCCTGCCTTGACCTCCGGAAGCTGCCTGATGGGCGCTGCTCGGGGATGGCAAGTGGTCCATCCGTGAGCTCTCCTCCCCCTCGCCTGGCTTGGTGAGGGAGCTCTGGTCCCCGGGATGCGTCCGGGCTCAGCCAGGGGTTCGCTGTCACCGTGTCACCGAGCCAGCGGGAAGGGGAAGGTTTGCAGAAGGGGCCGAACAACCCCGTAAAAGCGAGCTGGGGAAGGAGCTACCGACTGAGAAAGCAATTTTGGAAGACAAATGTAATCTGCGGATCTGAATATCCACAAGTGAAACGGGAGGAAAGATAAAAGGAGTGAAAAGTCAGGGGATCCAAGGAGCGCCGGTTGCACTTCAAAGGCGAAGGGAGCTGGCTTATAGATTTACCGCCAGTTGCGGCTGTGCCGGCACAGAGCGCGGAGCCAGCATGGGAGAGAGCTGGGGATGCAGAGGAAAGGGAATTTTAAAAGGAGGATTTCAGACGCGTGTTTCCCCCTGGGTGAAATTACACAGAGAAATACTCTGGCAAAATACAAAAGGGACGGAGATGAAAGCACAGCCCAGAATATACATTGCAAATGACATCTGTCCGCGAGGGACAGCGGTGCTCGCCCGGAACAGGGGTGGTATGGGGTCTGGGGGCCACAGCCGGCATCTCAGTGCTGGTTTGGAGGTGCAGGGGGACAGGCTGGGTGTGACCTACGTGTTGGTACTGCGGGGGGGCGGATCAGTGCCCCTGTGAACCCCCAGCTCCTCTGGGCGCTCTGACTGCGAGGTGTCCGTTGGGGCTGGGCGGAGAGCGCAGAAATGTCCCCGCG
>NW_010258744.1:0-9308 GCF_000690775.1 Eurypyga helias
GTCTAGACAAACTGGTCGTCTGGGAAGGGGTAATTGAAGGTTTTCTTTCCCACTGCTCTCATCTCCCGGGCTTAGGGAGGGGGTTTTTCTTCTCGAGGACTTTGGAGTTATTTTTGCTTGCTGTCCTGGAACCTGGCAGTGTCTGTCCATGGGTGGTGAGATCATGTATCATGTGTTCTATTTTTCAGTTCTTTTAATTACTTATTAACAATAACATTGTTAGTAACTCCCTACGTTTCATTTATATAATTAAATAGTTCTTATGTCAAATTTTTATGAGCCTCCCTTGTTTTCTTCCAACCCTTTCTCACTGGCAGTGGTAGAGCGAATGGTGGGGCTTAATTGCTCGACAGGGCTAAACCCCGACACATGGAAAGAAGGACACCCAAGGGAGGAGTTGTGTGGAGGATTTGCAATTAGGGCTGTTCCCACAACTTTTAGACCATGGGGCAGATTGAATCATTTCCCTTATTAAGTTTGAAAGTTATATTCTGATTTGAAGGGTGGGTGGGGATTTGGAGGTTTTTATAGATTTCATTATATGTGGGTACATAACTGAAATGCATACCACAGGCATAATTTGTGCGTAATTTTTTTACTTAGACTTTAAGCACTTGTGGATTTCTATAAATTATATTCCTTAAAATAATTGCTCATTTGTTTCCATATGAACAATAGGAGATCAACCACATTTTGAAGTTCTGGGATTAATTAAAAATAAATAAAAACCTAGAGTTTACAATTTTATCAAATAAGAAAAGAGGCAGTAAAAACTGAACACAAAGCTATTTCTATTTTCCTCTTCTGTCACTGAAATGGTATTTTTTCCATTCCCTATGGTCTGTCACTCTTAGCATCTCCTGCAGCTATTACAAAGAAGTGATGGAGATACTGGGATTAAGATCAAAGTTCTTGAAAAAGCAAGATTGCCCCCACCAAGGTTATTTGAAACTGAGGACACACAGCACAGTTGAGATTAGGGGACTCCAATTATTCTCCTGAAATTCTGAAGACCATATCTTTGCTACTGGTTAATATACTACATACTTCCAGATGAGACAGGTTTTTCATGATTTGAGCATAACAAAGACAAAATTCTTAGGTTATGGCCACTTTAAGTGAAGTGATTTTAAGCACTAGATGAGCTTAGAGCTTGGAGTCCACCAAAGATAAATTACACCAACTAGTGTTTGTATTTATTTATTTATTTATTCATTTTAATAATGGGTGTGCCATTGTGTTTCTTAAGATGTTTGAAATAGAAAAAGATTATTTTTTCAAACACAGGAAGTTGTATATGTAAGTACATCCTGAATTAGTCATGTACACAGAAAATTCTCAAATACATGGTTAGGTTTATTACCAGGACTAAATCAGTCAGTACTACTATAATAGCCACTAAGTTCCTTGACCTTTTGTATACAAAATTGAAAGGATATCTTTGGACACTAAGAAATTTAAATTTATAGTGCATTTCTGACTTATTCTCATAATTTCCTTATTTTACAAGTGCGAAAGACTGGTTTGCTAGGTAATTAGTAAGATTTTCCATAACAGAAATGTCAGTAAAACATCTAAGTCCCATTAAAAGTGAGCAAGAGGCAGGAAGCCAAACATTTTTACATTGAAAATTAATATTGTATGAGTTGCTAGGTATCATGTGGGAAGTTGTGAAAGAATTTGTGGAATAAACTATTTGCCTTTCCTCACACTCCTCACCTCAGCCACAAGAAATCCTTTAAGTATCTTTGCAACAGACTGACTAGGTTTATTTAATCTGAGTACAATGTTGATTTTAAGATATATTTGACTGGAGAAGCGAGACGAAATCTTTTCTGAAGCAAAGATGCATCACATATATCATAAATCTCTTTTAAGTATTGAATATTAGGTGCTCATCCATTAGCTTTTCTCTGGTTATATAAAAAAATTAAGTCCCATTATCTTGGCAAAGATCAAAATGTGTTCTGGTATTTTTTATATTCAATAAATATACAGCTAAAAAACTGACTTTTCCTTTTAGAGGAATTACTTTTTAACTTCCTTACCTGTGCATCGAAAGGATGTGGATAGATTCTCTATATTCTCTATATTCTCTATATTCTTGCCTAGCATTTTTTGTGCAATATAATCTTTTGAAAGATGAAATGTTTGACATCTCTCACAGGAAATACTGCACTTATTTTGACAGTGCTATATCTAGCATTTCTTCTTTACTAGGCAAACTATCTGGAAGGCAAAATAGAAATAACAACACATTGGCTTTTGTGTTTGTTGCTATGGCTAAACTGCATAGCAACAAGACTTGGGACACTTGCTTATATTGAGGAAAAAATAGTGAAAATTTAGCCTTCCACATCAAGTGCATAACACATGCACAGAGAGTAAAACCTCATATGCAAATAATGACCTCACATCTTATTAATATTTTTCAACAAGCAAGATAGATGGACCTTAAATATTCAGAAGGTTAATTAAGCAAAAGGTAAATTAATTATGACTTGTCACTGGAAAATGCTTCTTTGTATGAATTAAGCTACTATTTTTATACAGAGAAAGAAAGAAACATAAGAAAAGAGCCTGGTGGTGTGATACAGAAATAGGAGAAATAGAGCAGAGGACAAACTTCTATTGACAGGCCAAATTTCTAGCTGTTTTTCATGCATCTTACAACTTTCCAGAGTTCACAGATCATAGCAATGATCATCATGTATTTTTCTGTTCAATTTATTTTTTTCTCTATGCCATAATACTTCTTACAATTGGCTTTGAATTGTTTGATGGATTTTCTTTTTCTTTTCTTTTTCCTTCCAAACCTTTATGTGAGGACTTTTTAAAAATTTACTGCCCTACATTCTGAATAGTAATCTTAATTTAGCTTCTATAACATGTTTAGGCAGAATAACCATAGAACTAGTGGTTGCAAGTAAGGCAGTAAAGATTAAAATGATTTTCAATTATTTTCCTTTACAGATTTGAAAGTAATGCAGAGCAGAGCAAGTTCAGGGAAAAAAAAAAAAAAAAAGGATCTTCTTAAACTGTCATTCATATACCCAGTTTAAAATGTTGGTTTCTCAAGTTTCCAATAGAAAACTCCACTGCTGCAGATGAATCCAGTCATAGCATATCTGGACTGCAGACTATAATTAAACATTTCTTTAACTTTTGCTGTTATATTTGAATTATTCCATGACATTTTGCTTCACCCCAGCATGTTTTTACTCTGAAATGTCTCAATTATAGTAACAAATGTGAGAGTTTAGCTTCCAGAGTTGATTTTGTCCTTTAAGAATAACTCCTTCTCCTCCTCCTTGATTATATACTTATCTACTTTTGCTTGACTAAAACTGTTATATAGAATATAATCTATTGTACTCATGTGGACAGATGTAAATGGAAACAAGGGGAAAAAAAAATAACCCATGCTGAGGGACATGTACGTTTCCAAAAGACTGAGCAGGAGGTATGTAGACAAATCCTATTATTGGGTAATGAGATTTGTGCGCGTACCCGGACACTATTATGAAAATGTAGCTCTTTTTCAAAATAAAGTGAAAGAAGGGGGCAATCTTTTCAGCTGGGGTCAAATTCTGCTTCCAGTAAGGATGTAATAAGTTCCATTAAAATCAACCTTATTAGTGTCCAAAAGTAGCTGAAAGAAATAGCCTTTATATTGACAGAAATTTCAGATGACTTTGAGCCTGATCATATTCTCATTGAAATTAACAGGAATTTTACCACTGGGATGTAGCATCAAGCTTATTAATTACTAATCTGCTGAAGCTCTCTCAGTGTCAAGAAGTTTGCATTCCTTACAATAGTCTTCTCCTATAAAGTGAAACAATTCATATAAAATTAGAAATGTTATAAATAAAGATTAAACCATTACATCATTGTGGACATAGACTAAAATTCTGCCAGTACCACGCATTTTAAAATCATAAATCAAAATCTAGATAGTCACTTAAAATGTGAGGTTTAATATACAACAAATACTACATATCTACTCCATATTTCCTGCTATTGGAGAACATAGAATTATGATCCTGAAGTATTATTTTATAAAATACAATGACTAAGAATATACTTTTCTATGAAAGAAAACTGTAACCTTTTGGTAATAAAAAGATTCTGCCAGCAAAGCAATTGAAGAAGAAAATGCATCATGGTAAAATGCAGAAACCTGAGAACATTGAGTCGCTATACCTTTGGAGACAACTATGTTTAAAAGATAAAGAATTAAAGGCAGCTCTAGACAGTGATGGTACCCTTTGTGCTTTATCAGATCATATGCTGAAAAACATTTTATAAATAAATATAAACAAAACAAAAAGTTCTGTGTAAACTTCCTGGTAACCCAGAACAGTTTATTAGTAGGAAGATAGGTAGATCATTAAAGGTAAATAATCATCTACTATTTATAATTTTATAAGCAGGCAGATGTCAAGTGTTTAATACGTGAAAGAATAAGGTCTCCATACCTCTTAATTTCCATTTTACACTTCTGGCTTCCTTTTTCCCAGGGAAATTCCTAGCTGAGAAAACTGCCCATTCCCCTAGTAGCTTGATGAGTTCCAGTGACTGCCATGCTGACCAGTGCCGGTAGGGTTTTCACGATCATGTCCAAAGTTAAGTCATTCAGCAAAAAGCCTTTGTGGTTTGAGATCACACTATTATTTGTAAACAGAGTGTGTGTCTGTCATATGCTGTCTCCAAGATGTGTGTCAAATCATTGAATGATCAGTTTTATGAAATATTTCTAATCCAGGTAATGCTTCTATTTGTAGATCCTTTCTTCTGAATATATTAAGTTGGACAGCTGTTCAAATTTAGTTGGTTGGTAGAAAATATTGGGTGATACAAAGGGAACAAGAAGCAAATTAATGAATTTCATCACCAGTAGAGAACTGTGTATACATTTGTGACTATAGAATTAGACTATAGACCTCCAGTCTGTAAGTTGATCATGAACTCATGTTCAGACCAGATGCCACTTCTTTTTTCAACAACCATGTGATAGATTTGAGAAGACAGCCATAGGACAAAATGACAGAGAAATAACTTGGATGTTTAGTAATATACTCTATCTCTCACCAACTGGATTTTCAAGTAAATGCTTATGTACGCAAATTGTGCAAGAAAGGGATGGGCTATGAAAAAGCTGACAAAACCTTCTCTCAGTAGCTAGGCTTTCCTCTCACCAGATCAGGAAGAGGAATACCTTGCCATGAAAGGGGTGGTTCTATCCATATTTTGCTGGTGTGGGATATAGGATGTTCACTACTTCTTTTTTCCCTTTCCATTGAAACTGTCATTCAGGTGAGGTGATCTTCCAATTTTTCCCAATATGTATTTCTGTGCTACATGTGTATATTATGAGGGACTATGACTCTACATGAAGGAAAAGAGCTGGAAGACCTGTGAATTCAGTTTTGAGTGATGACAACTCTTTCATGATTTCAGTTATAGCATGATCTTATTTCTGATCTGTTTTTCATTGCTGTGAGTCACAATGAATTTCTTTACTATGTAAGGGTGACACCCATGGAAAACTAGTGGAGGGAAGATCAGAATGAGGCTCCATGTCTCTAGGAAAAATAGAGATAGCACAAAATAATGATTTAAAATGAAGGCATAAGTGAAGCACTGCTTCCATCCACACAGACAGGGTCAATATACTAAGAATGTGTGGCAAGGGCAGACTCCCATTGATGTCATGGCGACTGAAAAAAATTGTTAACAACTTCTAAAAACAACAAGAAAAATGTTTGGAATCTCTCCAATCATCATCCTTACAAGTACTAATGTACAATTCTCTGACACTTGTTTTAGACCCTGATGAAATAAAAAACGATAGCATTTGTTGTCTCTTAATGTATGTTTTTATTTGAGAACCAATTATAAATAATTTTTAAAAAATCCTATGTGTGTTTCTAAATGTATACACAGCCAGCAGACAGGAAGGTAGCATCACAAAATCATGCAGAAATGATGGAGCTCAGCAGCTTACCTTACCTGGGAATCCATAACCAGGGATCTGGGCCCAGTGATCCTTACACAGAGTTTGAGGGGATTTGAAAGACTTGGAAAGAAATTTGCAGTAGAAAATTTGCTGCACAAGGATGACACCCAACCTACACAGTAGAAAAACATAAGGAAGGGATGCATCTTTTCAATTCTTCCCTGCAATTCATCTTGAAAACGCCAGCTTCTCAGTGTCAGCAATTTTGAATCGTAGCATGGAGCTGTCATCTGCCGTATGAGGTCTGTGACATGTTTCAGCAGAGGTCACTCTTTTCACAGCTAGAGAAGACAATTTCTATCCCACTTTCCCTCATATGTAAGAGATTAGTGAGTATTCACTTAAGAGTAAGATGCTCAACTTAATAAAATATGTAAATGATATCAAGGTCAACTAGAAGAAGAACGTTGGTTTGCAAGTTTAACATGAAGTGATAGGGGAGGCTGGGATTTATTCTCTCTACCAAAACATGGTAACCAATAACTCTACTCTTTTTTAGGGAAAACTTTCAGCCATACAATAAGTATTATGTGTTGCTATGTTTTTTGCTGAGCTATGCTGTCATCCTGTCACAGAGCTGAGATAGACTGAATTTCCATCAAATTTCTAACTTATTTTTGTCTAGCTGATATTTGTCCCAAAACAAAGCTGTATTTCTGTGCTCCTCCAACTGGATTTCCTAGCAACATTTAGGAACTTTATGGTTAGTAAGTCATCAGCTACTGTGAAAAGAGATGTTCACAGAGCTCATGTGAATTAAAGAGCAAATTCCCTTCATAAAGTATTTAGAAACAAGTGCAGGTGTTAGTGATTAAAGACCACTTTGATGGGCTGATATTTATGCTGAATAACACTGCAGCTTTGCTATGACAGCTTTTTATTGCCAGGACTGAAATTCTTTAAGGTAACTGTATAGCCTTTGGGTTATTATATTTCGTACATTGATAGTGAATTAAAATACACTATAAACTTCCTTTGTACTGTAAAGGAAGTTTTAAATGAAAGAAAAAGGAAAATACTGAACAGAGTACAATGATTGTTTAAAACCAAAACAAAACCAAGGCTTCAAATCATTGTACTGGCTGCTTCTGATTACTCAGAATCTAGCAGAACATCAAAATAAGACCAAAATTGTTGATTCAGTAGAGGCATTTTTGATATATCAACTATGGTATGTTATTGCTAGTTACTGGTTTGAACTAAATTGTTATTTATTGTGTTTCATAGCTGAGACTTTGACTTTCTTTAGATATAGCTGTTTTTTAAGCTTACTGGTATTGTTATCACAGGGGAAGGTCACTTGAAATCTGTTCTTCAGTCTGAATGATGCTTAAAATCGATAATAGTTTCTGAATAGTTTCCCACCCTTCTTGGCTCAGTGGATAAACAAAGGCCTCGTTCAACACGACATAGAATTTTCTGGCTTACAGTTACCTTTCAAAAAACGAGACATAAGAATTTGTTTCTGTTGATTTCACTTTGGAATAGTGTTGCGATTTATGTATATCACCTGAACAATTGCTGCCAGAAGGATGCCCCAGGACAAGAGAATATATTCTCATTGTTCAAAACTGATCTGTTGAGAAAAAAGGCTAACATTTAGCTCCACATAGGTATATGCTGTTATGCAAATATCTGGCTGCAATGAATCATTAAATAAATCGACAAAGTCACAGCTAGTGTAAGAGGGCAGTACTTGTGAAATGAATGGAGCTAGACTTGCCTTTTTCAGGAAAATACTTTGCCAGAGGCTTTTTAGTATCCAAAGTGTAAATTGCCAGCATGCTATCATTCTTCTTGAGCTGTATAGTTTTGCTATGGAAGAAAAGATCTTTTTCATTAGCAACAAGCCCATTGAAAAGAGAAGCAATGGATCTTTTTAACTATTAATGGAAAAAACATTAGCATAACATTAAGTACACAACTGGGAAATCCCCAAATTAAGATTCCTCTCTTGGTGTGGATTCAGCCACCCTTTGTATAATTTACATTGTAATCTAAAGCATGGGGGGCCAATTTTCCCAAATTCATATGTATACAAATTTAAGTGATTAATTTCAGCTCAATGCGGATTTATAATTTCAGAAATTGTACACACAAATAACACATTTTCCTGTAAATGGCCATGTACCCCTTTACAGATGGTGAAAAAATGGCTGAAATAAAACTGAAATACTGCCTTTAGGTAGCTCATTTAACCTGTCAGTAGACCCAAATACAGAAACTTCATGATGATGCAGGAAATCTCCTGTGTCCAGTCTTATAAGAAGATGTTTAAATATGTACCTGAATTCTATCAGGTCAAATGAATGCTTAAATTTTCATTGGAGAGGTGATATATATCTGAATTTGAACTTGTATGCATAATTTCAGACTTATTTCATGTGCCAATTATTTTGTTATTTAAAACCTGCAATACATTAGAAGGGAACTTAAAAGTAGATAAAGGAGATTACTGAAAAGGAACCATTCTGTGTCTGTAACTGTAGACCTGTGTAGTGGTTTAACCTCTCATGGTAGCACCACACAGTTGCTCACTCACTCCCCTGATGGTGGAATGGGGGAGAGAATCAGAAGACCAAAAGTGAGAAAACTCATGGGTTGAGATAAAGACAGTTAACAGGGAAAGCAAAAGCCACACACACAAGTAAAGAAAAACAAGGAATTAATTCACCACTTCCTATTGGCAGGCAGGTGTTCAGCCACCTCCAAGAAAGCAGGGGTCCATAACACATAATGGTTTCTTGAAAAGACAAACATCATCACTCCGAACATATCCCAATTCCTCCTTCTTCTTCTGTCAGCTTTATATGCTAATCATGAAGTCATATGGCATGGAATGTCCCTTTGGTTAGTTGGTGTCAGCTGTCCCAGCTGTGTCCCCTCCCAGCTTCCTGTGCACCCCCAGTCTACTTGATGCTGGTGTGAGAATCAGAAAAGTCCGACTCTGTGTAAGCACTGCTCAGCAATAACAACAATATCTCTATATTATCAACACTGTTTCCAGCACAAATCCAAAACACAGTCCCATACCAAATACTGTGAAGAAAATTGACTCTATCCCAGACAAAACCAGCACATTATGGTGATCCAATTGAAACAGATAAGATTTACAGGACTGGAACCTTAAAGCATAAGTTCTTATGATTTGGCAAAAAAATAGTTATTAATAAAAATTTCTATTGGTCTGTTTATCTTTGCACAAGATTCCATTATTCTTCATAGACCACTGGTAGAAAAAAGATTTCTTCATAGATTTCATTGGAAACTGGATAAGACCCGGGGG
>NW_010258745.1:0-1997 GCF_000690775.1 Eurypyga helias
CCAGCGCGGGCATCCCGCCCTGCCTGAGCAGGGGGTTCAGCCCCAGCCCCTGCGTGGCGGTAGGAAATCTGCCGGGTGGTGAACAGCCGATCCCCAAATCCTGAAGGGAGGAAGGCAAAGAGGGGGGTTTCCCTGACAGGGGAGCGATGGAGGCAGTGTGCGCTGGCAGCCCAGAAAGCCAACCATATCCTGGGCTGTATCCAGAGCAGTGTGGCCAGCAGGTCGAGGGAGGGGATTCTGCCCCTCTACTCTGCTCTCGTGAGACCCCACCTGGAGTGCTGCGTCCAGCTGTGGAGCCTCAACATCAGAAGGATGTTGACCACTTGGAGCGAGTCCAGAGGAGGCCACGAAGATGATCAGAGGGCTGGAGCCCCTCTGCTATGACGAAAGGCTGCGAGAACTGGGCTTGTTCAGCCTGGAGAAGAGGAGGCTCCGAGGAGACCTCATTGCAGCTTTCCAGTATCTGAAGGGGCTACAAGGGTGCTGGGGGGGACTTTTTACAAGAGCCTGTAGTGACAGGACAAGGGGGAATGGGTACAAATTGAAAACAGGGAGGTTTAGATTAGATATCAGGAAGAAATTCTTCCCGGAGGGGGTGGGGAGGCACGGGGACAGGTTGCCCAGAGATGTTGTGGATGCCCCATCCCTGGAATTGTCCAAGGCCAGGCTGGATGAGGCTTGGAGCAACCTGGTCTAGTGGAAGGTGTCCCTGCCCATGGCAGGGGGGTTGGAACTAGATGATCTTTAAGGTCCCTTCCAACCCAAACCATTCTGTGATTCTATGATTCTATGAGGTAGTGGCAGCACAGGGAGCAGTCTCTCAATCAATGGCATCGTCATCCCACTGCAGGAGAAATCTCCTGGAGAAGACGTGCCAACACCTGCGCAACCCTGATGTCAAGGCTGAAGGAGGAGGCAAGGGACCGAACCCTGCAAACCCAGGAACAAGTGCCACTGTGTGCGAAGCAAAGTTCTGAGTTTCTAAGCCAAGTCCCGGCAGCTGGCAGAGCTGGGATGCTGCTGGAGCACCTCATCACCAGGAGGGCTGGTTTCAGAATATTTGGTGCTTGCCAGCTGAGACCGCAGCATCCCTCGCTGAGGCTCAGGAGTGCTGTACCATAGAAAACAGAATTTTCCACTAGGGAAGAACAATGAGCCAAATACTTAGCAAACCAGGGACCTGGTTGCTAGCTTGCCTGCCTTGTTAACGCCTGTACCCCCGAAGGGGAATTAAGGACTACTGGAGGTGGCCAACTGTGCCCTTGAAGAGGAGCTGAACATTGATAAAAGGGAGCATCCTGGCACCAAAAGCTGGATGGTTGCCACAAGGCTCAAAGTCAACAGTAACTAAAGGTAAAGGCGGCAGTGGGAGATCGAGACCACTGACTCAAGCGCCCCCTCCCCAGTTAAGACCGGCTCTCGCTGAGCATGTGCCTTGATTTAAAAGGACACTGTGCCTTTAAACAGAAGCGGAGAGTACCGTTAACCAGTGAGCTTTGCTGCGCTAAGTTACTACCCCAGGAGTGTAGAAAAAGGCGGATCTTGACGTTTGCTGAACAGGATAAATACGCTGCAGTTATCTGCTTGGAGCTGTGCTGACTCTGCGGAGCTGCCACTGAGCCCCCATCTCTGCGCAGATGGGAAATAAGAATCTCACCTCTGTGTGTAAACTGGCTGATGGCACACTGGGTGAAAGAACTCAGATTCTGGAACAACAGGAAGGATCACAAAGTTCAAAATCACTGGAGAACAGTTTTGCACTGAAGGAGGGGAAGTTTTCCAGTCCCCTGCAGCACTCCTTTCCTGACCTGGTCCAGGCTTGGCCCCAAGCTTTGCAGTGGATGGGTTTCCATGCACAAAATGTTAATAAATGAAAAATAAAAATCACAGCCTCAAACAACACAAACCCTGTCCTGTGTTGATGCTCAGTCAGGTCTCACACTTGCTAAGATCTCCAGTAATCTCAATGTGATAGGTTCAGTCAGGAAAGAGTTAAC
>NW_010258746.1:0-8303 GCF_000690775.1 Eurypyga helias
AAAACTCTGCTGATGTCAAGGTAGACCACACCCTCTGCCTTCCCCTCATCTATCCATCCAGTGATGCCATCATAAAAAGCTATCTGAGGGGTCAGGCAGGATTTCCCCTTGTTGATAAGCTTAATTTCTTCAACATGCTTTGAGATGGCACCAAAAACAAGTTGTTTCATCATCTTTTCAGGGATGGGAGGTGAGACTGACCAGCCTACAGTTACCCAGGTCCGTCCTTCTTGCCTTTTGTGAAGGCTGGAGTAACACTGGCTTTCCTCCAGTCCTCAGGCAGCTCTCCTGTTCTCTTTTTCAAGACTTTTCAAAGGTTATGGAGAGTGTCCTAGCAATAACTTCTGCCAGCTCCCTCAGCACTCGTGGGTGCATCCCATCAGAGCCTCCAACTTCAGGTTCATGTGTAACTGTGTTAACAAAACCAAATTTCCCTGCCTTTTTTTTTTTTTTTGAAACCACATTCCCATGTTTTCAGAATTCTGCTTCTTTAGAAAATGCTGTGAAAAAATCAATGGGTAAAGGAAAAGAAATAGCAATATACAAAATCCAAATAAATTATAAAGATAATACCATTGGGAATAGAAATAAAGGTACTGAAGTGGAACTGTAATGAACTACATAGGAAGAGACTAAACACTAAAGTCTGGAGAAAAAATGGATAATCTGAAACACAGCAAATTAACAGACTTCACTGTAATTAGCAATGTAGTTAAATATATTCCATATTCATGGCAGAAAACAATACTACCTGTTCTAGATAAATGTGAACTTTAGTTAATGATACTGTTGGCAATCATACCTTAATTATCATGCTGCATGTTATTTTGCGATAGACTACGTACACTTTCACTCTTGTAAACTACCTTCCACCTCATTGCCTGGAGTAATCAATCAGGCACTGTCTACACCCTGCAAACACAGCTGGTTCTCTACCCGATTAATTTCAGAATCAGTTGTATTTAATGTACAGCAATAAAAGCGTCTTTGGTATTTTTTGATTTTAAACCCGAGCACTGTACAAAAAAAAGGAGTTGTTTGCTATTTACTGTGCACAATATTACAGTAGCACAGTACAGAAACTTTTTCATACTACCATTATATCAGAGATACTTAACTGTGTATTGGTCTTTTCATATTCTTCAGTGCCTGCACTTAAAACATGTTGTGGACTTTCCTCTAGGATAACTACAACCTGAAGTGTAAATCCAAGCAAAATGAAAACAAAACATAAATGCAAATAATCATACAATATCAGCTGTTATTCCAAGGCTGATTTTCTGCCATTAGCAATGTAAGGGTAGGTTGGGTGAAAGGGAATTTATGAAGATCATCACCCCAGAGAGAAACTCTATGATTAAAAGCCCTAGCACATACTTAGGTAACAAGCCTGTGGCAACAGTAACATTGCTAGCTGGCCATATTAAGTGTCAGAAATAACAACTTCATCCTGAATGGTCTCATGAAAAGGAGATACGTTTGCAAGTGTCTATTTAACCCTGACCGGGTTTCAGTGAGGATGTCTGCCCCACTCCGCAACCCCAAGAGAGAAAAAGAAAAAAAAAAAAAAAAGAAGTAAAGGAAGGGCACTTGGCAGGTTCAGGGATGTATAAATTTTAAACTCTACAAAACCACCAAGGAAAGAGTTTTATTCTGTCACTTCATCAAAATGTTGAAGTACAAAATCTTTAAATGAATACTCTCTAGTTATCAAGAATATTCTCCGGTTTATCATAACAACACATCATAAGCTCCTCTAAAATCAACAGCATCTAAAGCAGTATTATATAATTACATACCAACTATTACAGTACAGCATGTTAAGACAGATCTTGCATATGTAATCACCATAAGAATATCAACAAGATGTTAATTTGTACACCTTACCAAATGTATACACTTTAACTGTCAATTCCTAGTGCAAGTTTGGATCACAGCGACTCAGTCAGAGATACAGCATCCAGTACAAAGCAACTGCCTGCAAGTGGTTAAAGCATTATACACTGCGTTTACGGCCTTAGCTGCTTGGTTTTGCTGTCAAGTGCTTGATATCAGAAAGAAAATAACACAGGGAGGTTTTGGAAATTATTTTTTAGTTTACAAATTTAAGGCTAAATGAATCCACTAACTACCTGTCTGGAAAAAAATTAAAATGTATTGACTATATGGTCAACAGTATACAAAAAGCACCATTTATTGTTTTTATAGAAGGTCATCACAATTAGAAATCTTCCTAGCAAAATATCTCATTATTACCTTAAAAATATAGAGACAGAAAACATATACCCATTTTATTCTTCACAACATATTCTGAGACAGACATTTTCCACGATATACCAGCTATGTATTTCAAGGCATCAGACAAGCTGCGTTTACAAGCAAGCAGCCATCTATTATTATTATTATTCATCTGCAAGCAGTAAAAGCTTTACAGAACATTTTGCATTAACAGACCGTAGCTACAGCAAAGGCCTGTTAAACACATGAAATGAGAAACACTAAGCGGGCTGTAACGGTAGCTTCTTTGGTGCCCAAAATCCCACTCTTTTCTCCGCTGGAGCATACATTGATACGGAAGAAAGAGGCGGTGGGATGTACACTAATATGTGTAATAGAACTGTGAGGCACATAGTTGAGCATACAATAGCCTATTTTCTTTCTGCATCTTTATTAGGGCTTTATTCTTTATTATACAAGCATGAGATCTGCTGTCCTGACCAACACTCCTGATATATGAACCTATAACAAATGTATTTCAATGAGACAAGGTTCTTTAAAGAAAGATTATTGAACCATTGTTATTCCACACCAGTGCCTGCTTTTATACTCTGCCTTCTAAAATTCTGAGACAGAAAAATAAAAAGTTGAGGTTTTTTTTCCAGAAAAAAAAAAGTATTTCACTGGAAATTAACGTATCACACAATATATGAAAGTTAGCAAAAGGCAGATTAAAACAACATCCTTAGTACTATTAGAACTGGAACTACCAAGCTGCTTTAAGTCTCTAACTGTTCTTGCAGACAGCAAAGCAGTGGGCTTAATGGAGATGAACCAAAGCTTTCATAACCTCAGAGTTTAGGCAGGTCTCTTGTACACCTACAGCTTGCACAGATCATTACTCATGCACACAAACACACAAAAAGAACATAGCTTACACGTAATTTCTCTGTATTAAAACACAGTCAAGGTAGCTGACTGAATTCTAGTAAGACCAAGAGTTCAAGAGATTGCATTATTTTAACCCAAAAGTCTTTCAGTTTTGTGAGAGGATGTTTTTCCTCCTGGTCTAAATGCTACTTGCCACAAGAAGCAGGGATAAAACTAAGAGTGGCACTTCTGTTCTTAAAAGCAGCAGCAGTAAAAGCAACTGATAATGCAATGATAAATCAGACCGTACTTGTAAACAGAATCACCATAAACTGCCAGGAAAAAAAAAAAAAGTCAACTAGTTGGATCTGCTCTTTAATAGCTTGGACCACTGTCTGCAGCTACCCAAGCTATAGCTACTTCAGTTCCACCGACTCATCCAACCTTGTCTTATGCAGAGTTAAAAAAAAACTCAAACAATCACAGCTGATAACCATGAAATCATTAACATCAATATAGGTTAACACACTACCGAATTTAATCTAAACAATAAAACCAACTACGTTATTTTCTTGATTTTGTCCAGGAGTTTATAATGGTCTCAAAACACAGCTAATTATTGTTATAGCTTACAATACACACCTCTGTCTCAACAGAATGCAACACAGTTCTTAGAGTTGGATTTTTATCTGTCCCAGCTAGTTAGAGCTGCGTCACTTCCAGCAACACAGAGGGATGAGATGAGCAGAGCAATCCTCTCTTTCTACTCACGCTCAGTACTATTTTGCAGTACAACCACTGTTTTATTGTCAAGTTCCCAGACTCATTATCTCTAAACTGTCAGAAACCGAATGACAAAATGGTCATCCATCTGTGTAGCTCATATGCCTTTCAAAGTCCTGGAAGTGTGCTACACAGCAGTGAGAAGCAAGCCATCCAGTCCACAAGAGAGGAGACAACAGTGATGATGAAGTCGACCATGTAAAACTGGCCTTCTCTGCTAGGAACCCCTCAGCTAAAATTTCCTTTCTCTGATAACATGAAAGAAAACTAAGCACAAGGCCAGTAACAACATTCCCATACCACTTTTATCTCCTGTTCTGAGGGGGTATAAAGACACTAAGTTCTGATAAAGGTTAAGAAACTTTTTAATTCCTACAAATGGAGATGCTGCATTGCAAATGAGCTATACTACAACATAGCCTTTTTTATTCTGCTCAGGCAGAGGCCTTCTATAACATCAGTTGTGTTCACAAGGTTTCACTTCATGTTCTTATTTCACTATGGAGCTTACAAATCGGTTGAAACTAGATATACAGCTCCATCCTTCTAACCATTTTATCACAGGAGAAACACACAAAATTGTTCCCCTGAACCCCACCTGTTCCCTGTTCTAGGCTGGCAATCACGATTTGCACAACAGCTATCTGGTGGAAAGAGGTGAATCCTCCCCAGAGGTCAGACTTCGGCATTCACACTCTCTCGGTGTTAGTTTTACTAGTTTCAAGCACAAATAGCACAAAACATAAGTCAGCCAACACTTTCACACCTATTTATTTTAAGTCTTAAAGACATATTTACCTTGTTTTTTAAAAAGGTTGCTGCGTACTATTTCCTTCATGGACTGCACTTTCTGCTTCTGCAGTTTCACTGGTGGAATGCAAGTGTAGAACTCATGCAGTAGTTGGCTGCATGTAAAAGAGAAGTGTCATAAATACCATACAGATGAATTCATCATGTGTTAGTAAAGAAAGACAGAAAGAGCAAATCCTGTATTTCTAAACATTTGTTTCTTTTTAAGACTTAGATTTATTTACTATATCACAGTGGTAAGAGATAGTATCGAGTTATGAAGAAAACTTTCAAGAGAAACAGGAAGAGGATGAACTAGATTTTGCCCATGTTTACAAATGTTTACTACTTTCTCTTGTTTTCTGTGGAATAAAGATGTTTTTGTGTGTGGTGGAGGAAATTTATCTTTGTCTGAAAAACAAAGATAAATACTTTTTACAAACTGCTAAACACCAATTTTGTTTTATGGAATAAGGCTTATTCAAGGAGGCAGTGAGAGAGGAACTGGGGGGAAAAAACGAAAAATATAGATTTTTTTTTTTTTTGTGCTTGCTGATTTTATTCACCAGATTACTGCTTAAGCATAGGGCCTCCATAATGAATTCTGTCATTATGTGAGTTGGACGGGAACTCCCTGTTAAAAACCTATGCCCAGAGTTCCACCTCTGTCTTGATCCGTACAAACTGGCATAGCTTTGTTGACTTAACAAATCAACAATAATTTACTGTTTACAGCAGCAATACATTGTAAACACCATGTGATACATCCAGTAAATGTGCACAAGCACTCACCTCAGTAACTTGGCATCAAAGACCATTTCAACATCATGAAGAACGGACGGTATGTACTTCAAGGCAGCAACCTGTATTGATATATAGGTTGTGTTACTTCTGTGTGTTCACCTGCAACATGTACAGTGTACAAACAATACGAGCACACTACTGAAACCAATGCATATAAAACAATGATAAATTTGGACTTCTTTCTGCAGACTGAAATTTTACATCAGATTTAAATCTTAATTTCAGCAGAGTACTAGTCACATGGAATCTAATGCTGAAGATATGCAGAGGAACTTAAATTGAACAGTACCAACTGGATCATATTGTCTTTATTTACAAATGGAAGGGCTAAAACCACCTCTGTAATTCATATTCCCTTTGTAGACCACTAATGCTGTCTTTATTATGCAAACATGTAAACCAAGCACTGATCCAAGCAAGGGATCTTTGATCATACTTTGTATCAATTCTGTCCCAGCAATGTGCCATGCAGGAGGCAGAAGTCTGAGTAACGGTCATCTATCCACCCCAAAGCTACACTTCCTGGAATAAATGGAGTGTCATTTTCCTAACCAACCACCTGCCGCTAAGCTATCTCAGGGTTTATCTTATCCTATTGATTTCTGAGGTGTATATTGACAGTTTAGTGGAACAACCAAACTTAAAAGATGACAAGGGAAGGAAAAGACACATTACTACTCTTAAATGGACAATAAAGCTTAAGTAAACACTTTTCAGGCTCAAAATCATCATTAACATTTAAGGCTAACAACCTTATATACTACCTTGGAGTACTTGGTGTCAAAGTTCCTTTGTAGGTTGAAAGTATTTAGTATTTAGCCTCTATAATAGCTTTTGAAAGCGCACATAATGAAAAATCTTGCAATAAAAAGCAAATATGTTCAACATATTTACGTATTTGACATTTGCTGGGCCACTGTCCACCCACCTCTCTACTTATATATACTAAAGAGCTGCCTGCAACAATTTTTACATTCCCCAAATGACCTGTGACTTATCTGCCCACTAATGAGCTTGTATTTCTCAAATACCTTACATATCCAAAAGGATATGCCATACTTCTTGGCTGAGAGCTGTAATAAATTACAAGTAAAAATAGACTCTGGGGTTTTAAAAGTACTTTTGGTGAAGTGCTACATAATCTGCCCAAAAAAAAAGAACCTGGTCACATTGACATAGGTCTGAATCAGGACATGAGTCTCTTCCTTCCCTTCCAGCTTCCTATTTCAACAGGTAACCTACAGTAGGTCCTTTTCATGGAAGTTCAAATCTGCACAAAGATGCTGTGCGATCACTGACTGCCAAAAGAAAAAAAAAATGACGAGGGATAGTTATTTATCTAGAACAAATTAGCTGTTTTCTCTGTTCTTATTTCAGATGAAAAAACCAGAAAGTCTTCTTGCTACAACTGGTTTTGCTTATCTAAATATCTGACCACAGCATCATTTTTTGATTACTGCACAAAAATTCTTAGCAAAAAGCTATAGTTAATCTCTACTCCCATTATGAACTTAGCACTGAAGAAAGAAATATTCATATCAATTAAGTTCATGTGCTGCTATAAAACCAACCATAGTAAAGAGAATCAGTTTACATTTTACTTTGACTAACCTCTTCTTGGTCCAGATTATGAGAATTACCAAGGTAGTAGCAGCTTTACTTCACTGTACAATTTTAGGGTATAAATTTCTACTAACAATTTGTTGGAAACTAAGGTACAGTAATATGATCAGTATATAAGCTCTATTTTTCATCATAGGCCTGTCCCACCATGACACATCCTGGATTAGTAAAAAAAAAATTGGAACAAATCCCAAAACTATGAATTACACAGCCGCTTACTGACTTTCCTCATGGCAATACGGTGTATGCTACAGGACTGATTAAACACAGTACCCAATAAACGCATGATGAAATCGCACAATTTCTATTCACTCAGAATAACGGAGTTTACTGCCCACCTTGAAAATAAGAGTAACTCTTGCTTCATGTCATTTGTCTACAGGGACTGTAACAAAACAGTAACGATCACACTGTCCATTTTACACTAGCAAAGCACAAAAGCCAAGCAAATTTTAAAAAGCCCAAACAGAAGTATGTTTCCATCAGCCCCTGAAGTCTGTACATATTTTAAACTACAAGAAGAGATGAACTGGGTTAAGTACAAACAAATGTGATTTTTAATTATGAACTGCTGCTACACATCATAGGAAGTCTAAACAGACATCTAATAAACTATTACAATTTGCATTTCCTGAGATTTTATAACCTGGCTTGAAGCAACAGGAAAATTATTTCAACTACCATACAAGAATTAGTCTAAACAAAAACTTCACCAAGGGGCATTGCAAATGCACAAGTTGAACATTTGAAAAACACACACTCATCGCCCCAGAGCATCCATATTTCAGCTTGGTCAAGACAATAAATTTATGTACACGAAGGATGTATGACAACAATTATGACAGTTGTATTAAGACATACAACATAAAAGTAGAGCCTACTCAAATATTTCTATAGTGAGTGGGAGTGTAAGGAAGATGGCAAAGCCAACAGGAAACTGAGAGGCACATCAAAACTATGATCAACAGTGGGACAATGTTAGTAGGAATATACAGCTGAAATGACAAAGGCCAAGGAAGAAGTATTTGTCTTTCCAGTTACTAATTTGAAATTCTGATGTGCTCATGGTTTGACAAGCTTTTGGTTTTGTCACTAAATGAGCAGCTGTTTACTGTTTCCAGAGTAGCTATCAACATCACAGTGCTTCTGTACTGAAGCTTCCAACAAAGATGAAACAGGCATTCGGGAAGAGGCTTAGAATGAAGCCTATCTAGACT
>NW_010258747.1:0-2566 GCF_000690775.1 Eurypyga helias
AGAAGATTTGGCGTGTCTGGGAGGACTTCGGCGATGTGTGGTTCTGTGCTTGCAGCGGAGGAAACCCTCCAGCGCACGTAAGCCACGAAAACCGCTTGGTGGAAAACACGGCTGATAAAAGAAATAAAGTACCTTGTGCTTGGGATCAGCTGAACTCCAGGCAGTGCTTCAGCCCGGACTGATGCAACACCTACTCAGGAGACACGTAGGAAATGTGATTACATGGGTATCAGAGACCCACACAGAGGTCGGACATGAAACAGCCCTGTAACAATATCGTTTTCTGAAGTGGAGTTTAATTGATCAAAAGAGTCACTGGAGGCTAACCTTGAGAGGAAGCGGCTGATTGTCACCCAGCAAGTGACCCGTCTACAGCCTAGTGCTGGATGTGGCAAGCAGCGTACGTGCACGGCCAGGTCTGCGCCTGAAATGATGTGTCCTAAGTCGAAAATAACAAAGGAGATGCACAGAGCTTGCTTGCTTCTAACTAGCTTTAAATGAACCGTTGTGCAGAAATTTTCCTCGTCTAAAGATGGGAAGGACTGCACAGGGCCTGCTATCTCGATGTGACTGCGTGTGTGACTATGTATGTATGCAAATGAGGTTCCTTTGCCAGCCCCCACACGGCTGTTACCATACGTACAGACAGTTAGATCGTTCGCTTGACAGCAACATCAGTGAAAAAAGGCTTGGGTTGGAAGACAGCACTCAATCTTGAGCTCTGCCCGAAATAGGAAATTAAAATGATCGAGGGGATTTTTGAGCAAGGAGTGGTAGTTGAGCCCTGTCATCTCACTAATATATTTTGTAGGTATTGTGCCTCAGATGCCCTGCTAAGTCCTGAGATTTCTGCTGCTTCCTCTACTGAGATGATAATTTGCTGTGGGTATATACAAATTGCAGCACATCCTGTTCCAGTGTAATCCTATTAGTTCTGACTTGTAGAAATGAAAGCTAAGAGAAGTGAAAGAAAGAAGTCTAGCCATGCGGTGCACCCCACCTGTGCCCCTGCAACTGCAGTTCCTATGTGCCTAGGCCACAGAGGTATGCATACAGGAAAAAAATTAGGGGGCTATACTTACTTCCCTTAGTGAGCGGTGCAGTGCAAATTAGCCAACTCTGAGGGAAAGACAAAAGAAAAATTTACTTACAGTCCTCTGATGTTTTGTTATTGTCCACAAGTCATCACCTCTGTGTGTTCTAGGTAAGGAATTAGGGTCAAATATGTCAACAGGATAACTCCATTGAAGCTAATGGTATTGATTTGTCCCCATGTGGTTACAGATGAGGCAGCTGTGGTTTCATATGACTGAGTGCTGTAGCAATATCTACTCACCTCACTTGCAGAGCCCCAAGGCACAAAGACCAGATGACTCACCAATACTCTGTTAAGAAAATTGTTTTCCACTGGGGAAATGTCTTGAGATAGGGTTTTGAGCCCACATCCAAAAAAAAACCTTTAGGCTTGTAACTCATACTTAAGCTGAATTCAATAGGAAGCTAAGACTAAATAATTTGCTGAATTTTATATCAGTGCATCCTTTTCAAAAGGCAGTCTCGTCAAGGCAAAATGGAAGCATTGCTGTGAAGTGGAAAGCTGTTACACAGAGAGGAGCTACCACATGTTGCATCAGTTTGAATTCTCTAGTTTCGGTGATTTTTTAAATTTTTTTTTAAAATTTCCAAATATAGAGCATGATATTAGCAGAGTGGAGATGACTAGTACATGGCTTACTCTAACTGTATTAAGTTTAGAGCTGAATTAAATGTGTGGATTTATAAGTGAGGTAAATAGTATGGGAATTTGCTAATTCTTTTAAATGCTTTTTCCATAGCACTTTCTTCTCTTCTGATGTGACAGACTCAGTATGCTGCTGAGAAGTCACACTCGATATTGGTTACAATTAAGAGAGACTGACCCAAGTGTTCACAGAATCACAGAATAGTCAGGGTTGGAAGGGACCTCTGGAGATCATCTAGTCCAACTTCCCTGCCAAGGAAGGTTTATCTAGAGCAGATTACACAGGAGCACGTCCAGGCGGGTTTTGAATACCTACAGAGAAGGAGTGCTCTGTCACCCTCAGAATAAAGAAATTTTTCCTCAATCACAGGTGAAACTTCCTGTGCTCCAGTTTGTGCCCGTTACCTCTTGTCCTATCTAGATACATCCTCTTGACACCAGCCCTTTAGATATTTATAAGCATTGTTAGAGTTTTTACTGTCAGGCTGAGTAGACCATCTTCCTTGTCTGGGAATCATTTTGCACTTCCATTGACAAATTGCTTTTAGAGGAAGCTAAAACGATGAAAGCAAAATTCAGAATCATCCTGCACTTTAAGAGGGCAGTGATACATAGATTAGCAAGCAAAGAATGTATCTGAAGAAGAGAGAATCACACTTTTGTCTAAGGTGAATGATAAGGGATGCTCATGTCTGTTGCCCCTTGACAAGCTTCAGCAGAAAACCGAAGCACTGTGTAGTAATAAACAAAAGCAGGTTGGAGGAGGAGGAGGGGTGAATAGGAGGTTATATGCAGAGATCAAAAGATTCATAGAATCATAGAATC
>NW_010258748.1:0-12484 GCF_000690775.1 Eurypyga helias
TTCTATGATTCTATGATTCTCATCTGGCGTATTACAGAACATATATATTTGAACTGTTATTAAAACACTTTATCAGTGCTTTGTTCTAGCTAAAGTAATTGAGGATGTTTCATTTTAAGTGTCTAGTCTTTCTTTGTGTCCACCAAGCTTCTATCTAACCTACAGACTTTGATGGTGAGTTTCATGGCTTATTTATACAGTGTACACAGGAATATTTCCGATTTTCATTTTGACAATTGTTACCTTTATATGTTCTAATTATGTTAATCTCCAGTTATCCCACTGTGACGCTTCCCTCATTTACCTTCTATGGATCACTAAAATTTCACCACTTCTTATGCTGGCTATTATATTTTTTTCTAGAAGTTCTGAAGTTTCCGAGGATCAATCAGTGCCAGATCACATAGGCACTATTATTTGGCTTCATCTAGAAGGAGAAGGGAGGGTTACAGCACTTTAACTTAAGATGGAGAGTGATGGGATTTTCTCAAAATTAAGAGTTCTGGTCTGGAATAAAAGGACACAGAGTCAAGAGCTATCCTGCCTGATTTGGTGTGATAACTTGAACCTGTTGCTTGTCACATGAAGTTTTCAGACTTGTGCTCTGTCTGTTTATATACTTACATTTAATTTCACTTTTTACTGCATTCTCATGTGATTTTCAAGTTGCATTTAAATCAAAATATAGGCAAAATTTACAAGTGCACTGTTTTCCATTTCCAATTCTCTTCTTTGACAAAACAAAGTTTTTATTTCTGAAGATAATCGTGCCGACAGTATTACATGCCAACAAATCCTAGGTTTATGCTTCTGCTCTGTATTGCTGTATATGTGTCTGCATTCTTCACGTTGACTCAGTTTGGGCTAAATTTCAACTTCAAATAGATGTGCCAAATCCACAGATTTTCCACTAGCTTGAATTACTTTTGTCATGAAAGGGCAACAGCAGAAAAGCTAAAATTGTTTCCTATGTTATATTAAAGAAAATAAATGTAAGATTTGAAATATTTTCTTGTTTAAGGAACAGAAAAAATGAAATAGTTTTAGAATTTAATTCAAAATATAATTAATGTAGAAACTAAATGTATACCTTGTATGGGTCTGTAGTGACTGATACAAATTATCTTGCATTAAGGAAAGAGTAAGTGATATATGATCCACTGTGGAATAGCAATATTCTATCAATTTATATATAGATAATAAGTTATTTTATACATTATTTTTATGCAATATCACCATTGAATTTCTGGACCACAAAAATGGAATACCAGAATGAGCAAAAAATATTTTTTTCTTCCTTGTAAAATATTTCTTGTTTATAAGTTGATAAGGATGTGGAGAACCTTAGAGTGATTTGGTCTGTATAGAAATAAAATGTAAATTATTCTAGTTAAAAACTTGATCGAAAAAAGATCAAAATCTAGATTGATTTCAAAAAGAATCTGGGTGTTCAATGACACTGTTGTGACCCAGATCACAGACTGCGTATTTAGCTAAAAGACCTGTTTGAGTAGTTAGTTAAAAATAACTACACACCAGAGATTACTCATATTTCACCTCAGAGATGACAGAAATTATATTCAACACAGAGAAAATTGAACACTAATATATCTCATAGATTTTTATATGCAACATCTTATTTTTAAGCACAAGTTCTGTTGATTTATGGTGAAATAGATTAAGATAAATTGGCAGAAACTGATTTATTCATAAAATCTGAATATGTGTACCTTCAACTTTCAGAGGAAAATCTTAAGTGTAATAGACTGCTATGTATCAATTGTTACTGTAAAAGTTAAAAGAGATAGTATCTAACCAGTGACATAAAAGAGACAAAGAGAAGTGTAATTGTAAGATAAATTTATACATATGTTAAAGGTAGCCTAAATTCAATGACTTTGAAAATAATTCTTTTTTATTAAAAAATATAATTAATACATTACAAAGAGCTTTATATCTTTCTTTTCCTCTATAGTGCAGGTCAAACCTACGACCTTCTTCTATTTGTTTGAAGTAAGTTTTCAGATGGAGTAAGAGAAAAGAGAACAGCTTCGGAACATAATTTTTAAACGAGGTATAAGTGCACTTCCAAGCATTTGTGTTGTTTTGCAGGTCAGCTATATTTTTAGTACGCATATATTTTTTCTTCTAACAATCACAAAATATCATATACTGCTGAAGGACACAGATTAGTGAAAATGGTAAGCAGAGGAATTTCATGTGGCTAGATTGTCAACAAGGAGAACTATCACAGTCAGCTATAAATATCTTCTGACTAAGCCCTGACTGATTTTTAAAAGTGGTCCTTCATTGTCTGGGAAAATCTCAATGTGACTGGGAATGCCTTTTATTTTTTTGGAACAAGACTTATCAAATCAACTCATTTTCTCCTACAGGTAAATTACATGTCTGGAGAACAGGTTCAGGCAACAGAATGCCAGAGCAGGGCTCCTCTGATTATAGTCAAATACAATGATCTGAAACTCAGTTTGTTTCCTTGAAAATAAATAAGTCTGTAGAGAGACTTCGAAGGTGTTACTGCCATCTGATACTTTACTCAACATGAAGCACAACACCTTTTATTTTAGTTTTAGTGTTGTTTAATCCTTATGTTTTAATTATTTGTCTTTAAATTTATCTCTCAATTGTTAAATAAGAAACGTGGCTAGCGAAGAAAGAAGACACCCCCAAACCAAAACTACTAAGATGTAAGAATGAAGTGTTTTGGTATTTTCCTTTCTTTTTCTATGGCTTTGCCATATTTTATAAATTCATAAATATTTTTAGTTTTACCAGAATTTAGAACTTCTAGATTTTTTTTTATTTAACAGAAAAACTTGTTCTCCTGTCTCCAGTGTTGGTCTTACCTCTTGCAAATGCCCTGAGCTCAGGCAGCCAAACCTCTGGGAGTTCTTGCTGGGAGTTGTCAGGGATGATCCTCAACTCTTACAGATTTCTCAGTGAAATCAATACTGTTCAGAAGGGAAGAATGGATTAAGGTACTATGATTAGCACTGACAAAGAAACAAATATAAAAGGGGTCATCTAGTGACTTTTTCTTTTTAGCATTAAAATAAATACAAGCACCTACATTCAAGTGACAGCTTACAGATTTTTACCTTGGAAATGATTAATCATAGTTATGTTGTATTTCTGTCAGACAGCGATATCTCAAAGTTCAGTAAACTACTTGGATAAAGTAGCATTTAATCCAGGCCATTGTTCCAAACTTCATATACAAAGCTTTTCATGTAAACATTTCTCCTTATTTGTGACTTTAGTTCATGTGTGGCATTTTAACGATGAAAGATATAATAGGACATAAATATTTTCTTGCTGTTCCTTTAAGTGGATTGTTCTATGAAAAATTGGAAAACTTGTTAGAAAGCACTATTATTAGTAGAAAACTGGTTCATACTCAGGAGAAAAAACATGTCTTTTAACTTGTAGACATTTCAGAAGCAAAAATAAGTCAGTATTATTACATACAAAGAACTTAATCCTGCAAAGCGGCTGCAAAGTTTTATCTTTCTGTCAGTGTGTCTCATCTCAAAATCAATTTGACTTTGTGAGTGTAGTGATAAGGGAAACAAAAATCAAGTTGTGTAGATTCTCAAGTCTAGGAAAATAGATAACAGTGCTACTCAAGAGACAAGAAATCTCAAAACCAGTTAAGTTCATGTGTCATGCTGGAGAGGGGGTGGAATGAGTGAGTAAAATAATCAAGTTGGTTAAAAACTCTAATCTTGTTAGCTCTCAAAGAAACTTCAGTCTCCAGATCCACCATGAGTTTCTATTTACTCTACTTTGTCCATGAAATTTATCTAGCATGGAAACCATTCATAATTGGAAGGGTTTCAAAACACAAATGTTGTATTCTCTCAAACCCATGTTCCTCTCATTTTGTCCCATGTTCTGTTTTTGTTCGTTTGTTTTTATTATGTACTATCAATTAATAGATCATTATAGATAAGACTGGTGTTCATTACAACTACAGAGTCTTTTATGTATTTGAATCAGAATGTAAAATTACTACATACTGCCAAATACTTTTAGAAGTGTCTTTGAGACAGAAGTCATAGTTGGGTAGGAGTAAGAAGGATGAGACAACTTGAAAGAGTTTACTTTACCTGCAGCTTCCTGTCTTGCTGAATGACAGGATTCCAAGTAAAAACATAGACTTCATCTTCATATATAAAGATTAATATGATTTACTACATATATATCATAGTAACAACCAAAAAGAAAAGAAAAACAGAATAACGATGAACCAGTTAGAAAGGAAAGATAAGCAGGATGGCGATGCACCAGTACATTACTCTAAGGCAAGACAGTGATCAAGAAAAGGATACATCACCAAATACCACCTCAAAACCATCATCAGGGTTCACAGATAAGCTGGGAAGCCCCTCAGCAGCTGACTCCTGGAGAACTGCAGTAATTGGGAGAGTCCTACGCACTGCGTCCACCCATAGGTGAAGCTTCCAAAGTCAGCCCAAGGGACTCCTGATTTTATAGCAAGTAACAAACACCTTACATAAGTCTTTCTGGCACAAATCCTGTGAACTTGCAGACTGTTATGCTCCCATTATCTATTCTACCTGGAACACTGGCCAGGTGCCCAGGATGAGACTAAGAACCGAATCACATGCAGTCAACACCCAATAGGATATTGTCCAGATGTTTATGTTACCGTTCACAGAGGTGGATAAGTATGGAAGCAGTAATCAATCATGGGAAGTAATCAACTATTTTCTCTACACTTCCATAGGGATTTTTTTTCAGTCTTTTTCAAGACAGCACTTTATCTTTGCCTGTGAAACAAGTATCAGTAGAGATAGAACTGTATTGCAAAGTTGCAAACCTAGGCAGTCATTCGTCTGACATATTTACACAACACTTAGAACTGAGATGTGCCAGTTTAGGGATTTGCAAGACACTTTCTATGGCATTCATTTCCCCTAAATTTAGCAGTATAAAAGGTGAGCATTTCGTGACAGCAAGTATCTACATTTCCAAACTAGAATTTTTAGCTGACGATTCATCAAATCTCCCCTATACTCATTGCCTTAAGATGAGAAAGTGTCCCTCTACATGTGCCTTTTTAATTTCAGTGGAAGTACCCAAGAAATTGACTTAATTAAGTTCTTGATCTTGGATATTGAAAACAAAGAAATGCAACCACTTTTTAAGACACTTTCAACACATTTAATGTCACAACCTATTGCTAAAGGGAAAGTAATGAGAAAATTCTTTGTGTTTACTTGAATTATTGTGTTTACTTCTTGTTTATATATCAAGAAAAAATATCTTGGGTTTTTAGTAATGTACTTAGAAGCCACTGAACTACCCCCCTTCCCCATTTGTTCATTATTAAATGTAATTTAATTTTCTTTATGATAAATTCCAGGTTACATAGTTCAAAAATTATAAGATAGAGCATGATACGTATTATAAGGAGCATCTTATTCTGAATTTGAAAATTCTGGTTTTATAAGTCAAGCATATAATAATTCTTGGAAGTGCAATATATTCCTGGTAGTTTAGAGGATTTACAGATTCAGGTATAAACCGATAACTCAGAACTAGATAAAAAAGTAGAAGTGTTTATGGCAAAAGACAGAACATATATACAGAATGGCTATTAATTTAAAAAAATAAATCCTATTGAGGTCCTAGATTAAGAACTTAGCTTTCATGCTGACCTTTATATAACTCAAAGGAAAACCCACCTCAGGCTAATTTAAACAGTAAATATTAAAGAAACCCAGACAACAAACAAATAACACACACACCTCGCTTAGCAATCAGTCAACTGGTTAACATGTCTATATAGCTCCTTGGAGCAGTTGCTACAGAAAAAAATGTTGATGGTGAAGTGAGGATGATGATGATGAATGTATTTATAGAGATTGTGTCTGAAAGCCTCATCTCATGTTTCCTGGTCTTTGGGTTCTCATAAAATTTAAATCTAAGACAAGAAAAACAAGAAATAAAGGAAAAATAAGTGGTAATTGTAAAGTCAAGATAAATTTATAGGTGTGTAGGCATCTATTTTTATCCTGACATTATTGGTAACCAAATAATTACTACTACCAGTCCCACCTTGTTAAACGTTATAATTAATGACATGTGAAATGTTGTGGATATGAGGATGTGAGAATCTGCACTCTAGCACGAAGAAGAACTGCAGAAAAAGACAAAATAAAGTTTGCTATGTCCAATTAGCCAGAGCAGTGGGTCACTTTACCAGCAAGGCACAGATAATGTGTTGAACAGGATATGTATATAACGTTTCCAAGTAGAAGGGGAAAAAAAAAAAAAGAAAAAAATATATAAGCAAACTTGAAAGAACAGAAACCAATATGAAATCCTTAACTTTTTTTACCATTTGACCATATATTAGGAATCTAATGATGCAGTAGTCCCTGTCCCAGTTGGCTCTGATTCTTTATGGAGTTCAAACATTTATCTGTACATATATTAAAAAAAAATTATATGTACATTTATAAAAAAACACACACAAATATAGAATGATGGTTTTGTTTTATGGCTGTAGCATGATGGAAAAGCTTACCTCTTCCATAAAAATTCCTACGTCATTTCATGACGAGTTTGAAAAGCAATCAATGATTCCCAGAAGGGTGTTTGTGTTCTCACAGTCAGGAAGTCTAATTATAATGAAGGGTATATAAATGTTTCCCTCCTACCTTTTTTACAGGAGAGAAACTTTCTCAGGACAAAAATGTGAGGCAGGTTATTTGTAGTGGAGAAGACAACCACTTCTTTCCATGGCCAATGAAAATCAAATAATGATAAGGTTGTATTACCATTGCTTCACTCCTTCAGAACAGCGATCAGTTTCAACCAGAATTATCCAGTGTAGCCTGGATAACTCATCTCCAGAAGTTGCCATTGCTCACTGATTTCTATGGATTCCAGAAAATATGTTTGTGGACTTGAAGAGAAGAAATTACAGGGCACAGGAGATTCTGGTAAGAGATTCGGGAATTAGCTTCCATGTTGAATGTCATGTATCTCAAACTTGTAAAGCCAAGCTGTTTTCAAATTTTCAGGTGCTTTCAGAGCTCAGTCCTACTTTTTCTCCAGCTCATATGAAGCCAGGTCTTGCAGCTGGAGGTGTAAAACCCTGAAATTCTGATATAATATATAAATAAATATAGCACATTTGCATAATGAAGCACTCTTTACCTTTTATGTTGCATCTTCTGACAGGTAATGTTGCCTATTTATGCATTTACTAAGGTGAAACTTAGAAGAAATACAAGAGATATTTCACATTATTATTATTCAGAGATTATTATTTTGATCTATACCTATGATGTTATATCCTGGGAAGATACATCTATTTGCAGTGTGCAAAGCTGGGAGGTTCAAGTTAGTAATCATTAGATAGACACAAGGAGTGGCTGCCAATAGTCAGTTGAAGACCAAATATTTAATTTCTGATGTTTGTGGCCTTCATGTACCACAGATTAAATCTGTTGATTCCAAAGCTATCTGAAAGGCATGTTTCTCTTTAACTGTGTTACTATAAATATGACAGAATGCAGCTTGCTGGCAGGTCACAATTTTTCAAGATCAACATTAAACTATATACATGTTTTTCTTTTAATCTTCTATTTCGTTTAATCTTCTTGATCACAGTGATTCTGTGATGGGAAGAAATAATCCCATCATTTTTCAGTAACATCACACACAGAGTTCTTTATAAAGACATGATTATGTATATCTGTTTCTTATTTTAGACAACTTCAAAATGGTTATTTAAGGAATGTAAATTATCTGGTTTTTTTATATTTAACAAGGGTAATTTCTTTTCTTCTCTATTTTTGTCTTGCCAATCACAGAAGAACTAAAACTTTTGAATATATGCTTCATGCCTACTTATTAAGTGGGACATCTTTTTTGATAATAACATGCATGCAAATTTCTGAAAGGTATATACCTAAAGAATCATCTTATATTAAGGAGATATATATGCTTGTTTACATCTTTAATACCTTCATTACATTCTGAGAGGAAAGACAACAACAAAAATATTTCAAGCTATAACAAAACCACTAATTACAAAAGATTTGCATGGATCAGTTTATGTTGCACAAATTATGTGCTTTGATTTTTCTGTTTTTTAGGTCAAGAGGATTTAAAGGTGGTATAAGGGTTTTTAGTTATTTAATAATACACATACTGGTGATGATCCAATACCTGGTTTTGGATTTTCACACATCTGCAAGAACAGTGAATGTGACGCTTAATTCAAATAAAAGGAAGTTGCTTAACTTCCTATGAAGAAAGTAAATCCATGTAAAAATATTTGGAAATATTATTTCTCATGCAAAATGAAATAGCTTTTTTATTGCCAAATAATTTTTCAGTAAAGACAGACATCTTCATCTGGTTTAGTTGACTGTACACAGAAAGGTAGCTGTGATATGTATACCAAATTTGTATGATGGATTCTTAACCAGCCATGAAATGCACAGACATTTTCCTACCTCTTCTTATTGTCAGAGGGGTGCAAAAAGATTAGCATGCAGAAGTAATTCAGAATTCCTGAACCAGAATTGTTGAAACCTGCAAAAGCTATATATTCCCTTATCATTATTATTATTATTACTTTCCCTCCCTTTGCTGTCCTATTAAACTCTTTTTATCTCAACCTATGATTTTTTTTCCAATTCTCTCCCCTGTCAAACTTGCAAAGGGAGTGCGATCAGATGGCTGTGTAGTGCTTAGTTGCTGGCTGGGACTAAATCATGACACAAGATAAATATAAATTTATTTTCTTACGGCACAAAAACTGGTTTTTTTTTTTCTCCTTCAGAATGTTAGTCTCCTCTGTCAAATAAGCAAGAATGCATGTATATTTCATTTCTTTTTATCCTTAGCTTTGAGGAATGATAGAAAACACACCTGAGAAATGTTCCTTAAATTAACTTTAAAGACTCAAGTTAATTAACTTTGTATGTCTCTGGAGAGATTCTAGGGATTGCAGGAGAAGATGACAAAGTTTTCCTACTTGAATATTTAATTTAAAAACATGAAAAAAATTTGGAGAAGAACTGTCTAGGAACAGACAGTTAAAGGCTCTGCAACTAACTTCTGAAGGAAATGCAGGCCATTTAAAAACATTGCATCTTTAGAATTTTTGAAAAGATACATCTTCGTCTTCTTTTTCATAAACAGTAACACATGCGTGATGCACATGTTGTAAACAAAGATAAAGACCCCTCATGTCTGATACATGTGTGCAGTTTTCTGCCAATCAGAATGTAAGAAAGAAATCGCACATGGCGTATACACAATCGGCTGTAGTATTTATCACTTCCTTTCTCCACTGGACCTGGCAGAGGAAGTAGCATGTATTCAAACCAGTATAGGCTTGGGAGCTCAGCAAACCTATCAGGGTCACGATCTTGGTTAGTCAGTGGAACAGCTTGTGAAATTGCTGGATATTCCTACCTTGTGTTGCAAATAGAGCACAATACTAATTAAAGGCTGAATTTCCAAAGGAATTGAGGTAATTCCCAGGTAATTAATGAATCTGAAAGGCAATGTTGTAGCTACACTGTTGGCCCACAAGGGATGTTCAGGATGGTGGATAATACAGGTTCCTTTCTACTGTGGGAACAGGAAGCAGAATTTTGACATTTCACGTGACATAATTATCCTAACGCCGTTGGTGTTCAATGCCAAATGACAGGGAAAAATTGGTAATTCAGTGATTAAAGCAGTCTTCTAGGATGAAAAAACTCATAATTACTTACACAAGTAAACTCATCCTAAAAAAACCAATAGCATATGGTTAAAAATTCCATGACATGGAAAGTACAGATAAAGTCTCTGTTTCCAAAAAGTCAAACTTACAAGAAAGGTGCTTTAGAACAGGGTCCCTCTGAACCATACTCAGACTTCTCCTAAGGGATTTTCTATTTTGCAGAAAAGGCTCTCAGCATCCTGGAGGTTGACAAGCTGACAGTGAGTCAGCAATGCGCTCTTCTGGCAAAGTATCCTGGGCTGCATTAGGACATGTGTTCAGGAGGCTGGGGGAGGTGATCGTTATTACTGAAGTGAGTCCAGCCAAGAGCCATGAAAACCACTGGGACTTTAAAGTAATTATCATATAAGGAGAAGCTGAGAGACCCAGGACTTTTTAACCTGGAGAAGGCTAAGGGAAGGATCTTATCAGTGTGCATAAATACCTGACTGGAGGGTAGAGCCAGACTCTTCTGTGTAATGCCCAGTGGAAGAAAAGGCAAGGGGCACAAAATCTATCCATATAAAGGAGTCACAGACATCTTTCATCATAACGTGGAATCATTAATAGTGCTAAACTGGGGCTATTTGCCACTTCCTTTTCATGGATATGTTTTACCCATAATGTTAACTGCCAGAGCATGTTTGAAGTGTTGAAGGTCCTCTCACTCCAGAAAAATCAAGCAACCATTTTCATACCGAAACTGGTTTTGGAAGGTGTACCTTTCCAAACCTTTACTGTAAAGTGGTTAAGAAATGCAGTCTCATTTTCCCCTTCATTCAATACCTAGGCTCATTATTAATAACAAGCAAAATGTGCTTACTTCAAGGTATCGAGTTCTGGCCACTAGACACAGGATACCACAGCAACTGATAGTCATTTGGTATGCTTTTCTAAGTAGCTATGTTTGCTCTAACTGTTTGATGTCTAAGTAACAGATCAGGAAACCTGTCTGTAAAGGACAACCTCTACATATGACTAGGGGAATGTCTTTTATTCATGCTAAGGTCACTGCTGTACAGTAACTTTAGGAGGAAAATGTGAGGAGAAATGGCACAGTAAGGCACATCTAACTGAAAGCTTCCAAAGGGCGAGGAAAAATTGTGATTAGACATAAATAGAGACATCTCATTAGAACATTATCATCTTTTGGCTTTGAGGTAATTTCTGCTGAAAGGAAAAGCTACTATTAAAATTACTTTATGTATGTGAATCTGTATTTAATTTTCTTTTACTCTTCTGACCTGTGCTAAGAGAAATTGCAGAGACATATTTTAGTTCTCTCCTATATTTTTTGCATCACAACCTTTGAACCTGTCATTCCTCTGACATAACCTTTAGCAGTCAATTTGGTCAAAACTTCTGATAGAAAAACCTAAAAGTACCATTTGAGGACACTCCCTCTTCAAACTGCAGATGAAAAAATACAGATTATCCAGTTGAGGACAGCTTGAAAAAGTATGTATGAATGAACCTCCTCACAGTGAATCATTTGGTCTTCAACAGACCAATGCAGATCCGTCAACCACCGAACATGGCTGCTGTACTTAGCTAACAGAAGTAGTAAAGATTTTAGTGTTGTGTGTACTCATTTTCAGTTTGTGCGAACTGAAAAAGTTTATCTTTTTCACAGAATCATAAAATCGTTTAGTTTGGAAAAGACCTTGAAGATCATCAGGTCCAACAGTTAATCTAACAATTCTAATACCACCACTAAACCATGCCCTTCAGCCCCTCGTACATACATCTCTTAAATACCTCCAGGGATGGTGACTCAACCACCTGCCTGCATAACCCATTCCAATGCCTGATGTCTCAGTGAATAAATTTTTCCTCACATCCAATCAAAACCTCCCCTGAAGCAACCTGAGGCTGTTTTCTCTTGTCCTATTGCTTGTCACGTGGGAGGAGGCAAACCCCCACCTCTCTGCAACCTCCTTTCAGGTAGCTGTAGAGAGTGATAAGGTCTCCACTGAGCCTTCTCATCTCCATACTGAACAACCCCAGTTCCCTCAGCTGCTCCTCATAGGAATTGAGGTCTAGACCCTCCCCCAGCTTTGTTGCCCTTCTATGGACACGCTCCAGAACCCTCAGTGTTTTGTAGTAAACAGCCCAAAACTGAACACAATATTTGAGGTGCGGCCTCACCAGTGCCAAATACAATCAATTCCTTGCTCCTGCTGACCACACTGTTCCTGACACAGGCCAGGATGGCACTAGTCTTCTTGGCCACCTGGGTACACTGCTGGCTCATATTCAACTGGCTGTTGACCAACACCCCCAGGTTCTTTTCCACCGGGCAACTTTCCAGACACTCTTCCACAAACCTGTAGCACTGTGTGGGTTTGTTGTGACCCAAGTGCAGCATCTGGCATTTGGCCTTGTTGAACCTCATATAATTGACCTTGGCCCATCAATCCAGCCTGTCTAGCTGCCTCTGTAGAGCCTTCCTACCCTCAGGAAGATCAGCACTCCCACCCAATTTGGTGTCATCTACGGGCTTACTGAGGGTACAATCGATCTCCTTGTCAGGTCATTGATGAAGATATTAAAGAGAACTGGCCCCAGTACTGAGCCCTGGGGACCCCCACTTGTGACCAGCTGCCAAATGGATTTGTTTCCATTCACCACCACTCTTTGTGCCTGTCCTTCCAGCCAGCTTTTTACCCAGCAAAAACTACACCCATCCAAGCCATGAGAAGC
>NW_010258748.1:12577-35762 GCF_000690775.1 Eurypyga helias
AAAAAAACCCCCCCCCCACAAAAGCCAGGAGAAGCCAGTTTCTCCTTCAGTTCTGAAAGCCATAAAGAAAAACAGTGAAATATGCATGAAATAAATCTGTAGTTAATTGTTATCAGTCATAGTGAAAAGAGGTGATATAGGCTTAATCATAAATAAAATATAAATTATTTGCAATTAATATTTTAAATATATTTATCTATCTATAAAGCTGACTGGAAAAAACAAGACCAAAACCAACAAAACAAATGAACCTATTATGAAGAAAAGAAACTCCTATGTAGTCACAGAAGACAAGTTCAAGCAGGGTACTGAGCCTGGTTGAGTGAGAAAACTAATGTCTTGTCAGAAATCTTTTTTTGTAAGCATATTTCTCAGGCATAATTTCATTTCCTTTTTTTCAGTAGTTGTCCTGGCATCAAGGCTATCACTGGATCATCAATAAACAGTTGACACTGTTGGCAAGAACAGAATGATATCATCTGTTCAGTATTTCATTCAGTCCACCCTGGCACAGCATTAGCATTGTGTTCTCAATTAACTTGTTAAGCTGAAAACAAGAATAAAAACATATTTAAATCTTCTATTAATGAATGGGTGGATGTTTATATGCACATATGCTGTGCACAAATCCACCTGCATCAAATGAAATCTGCAGACATGCCCATTAATTTTGCCTGATTTAAGTCTAAAAACCACTGTCACAGTGTAACAGGAGAAATACCTGGGAAGAATCACAATTTGCAAAAAAACCCAAAGCTTGTAGATGTAGAACACTGTCATAGCATTTCTTACCATGAAAAAGAAATAAAATAGAAAGAAAAAGAATAAAGCCACATGTTGAAAAATCTACCTGTACTAGTAAGACTATGATTATGGAAGAAAATCCTGTGTAACCAAAACCTTTTTTTTTCTCTTGCTCCTCAAAATAATATTCCTGAGGATAGGCCCCCAAAGAAGGACTCAAACTCTTTGTCATACGTCCATAAGAACATTTTTGTGTGCTGAAAAGCTATGTGGTTTATTTATTAGGATATTTTCTGTGATTCACATTGAAAATATTTTCTCAATGGTGTTTCCTTAAAATCTTTTTAGATAGACATGAATATGATTTCAAGTATAGTTAGTTTAATAAGCAGAGTCAATGGATTTAATAAGCCAAATATTTTTCTTCATGATTCAGTATGTTTGCTTGGTGTTTTATTTCATAGTACAGAGTGATGTTTTTAACTTATTTTATATTTGTGTACCACAGATAATTGCATCCAATAGTGATATAACTCTAATGCAACAAAAGGTGTACCAGTGATTAAGAAGAACGTAAAATCAATAACAAATCATATCTTTACTTTCATAAAGATCTTAAAAATAAATTAATATAGATTGTTAGGCAAAAAAGTGGAACTATACAAATATAAAAAGATGTTCTCAATTTCTAAATGACCTTCCTGTGTCTCTTTGAAAACACTAAGTACATAGTTGAGACTGGATAGTAAAGTACAAAAGATTTAAAATAGAATAAATATCCTAGTAATGCTCTTATTTGACACAGATAATTTCATCCACTTCTAAATACTAGGACAAATATAAAACTTACCACAAACTTCACTTTAAGAATTTCCAGCCTAGTCATGTCTTGGTCTTCCTACTATTCTGGTTTTTATTCTGGCACTAACTCGTCATGTGATGTCTCTGGGTGGTCAGTTATGCAATCTTTAGTAACTTGCTACTCTCCTGAATGCTCCCAGTAGCAAAGCTAGTGTCTGTTCATTTATGCTTCATTTTTCTCTGCAGCCATAAGGGAGTACGTAGCTTGAGTGTGCCATGGCAAAACTCTCATTAGAATAGAACTTCCGGCATCGATACCTGGAATTTACTTCCAAGATCTATTTCACAGGACTGTGAGGCTGAATTAATGAATGTTTTCACATGTCTTTAAGATCTTTGGATTGAAATGTCTTCACAAATGTAAGCCATGATTGCTTGCAGATGCAATTACCTCCTTCAAATTCAAATGTTCCGTGATTTGTCTT
This sequence comes from Eurypyga helias, assembly GCF_000690775.1. NCBI lineage: Eukaryota > Metazoa > Chordata > Aves > Eurypygiformes > Eurypygidae > Eurypyga > Eurypyga helias. Next base: position 14,608 of record NW_010258748.1, read on the forward strand.
ACTATTATTAATCTTTGTTTATAGTGAAACTGACAAGAAAGTAATTATTCCAATAATCAAATAAAGAGAACTTTTTTCGAGTAGGAACTAAAGACTGTAAATTTTACAAACTAAGATTTCAGTATGCTAATGCCCATTATAGTTTAACAGCTAGTCTTGCTGAGGAGGGAATGAGCTGTGTTCTCAGGGACTGGGAGGTAGATTGCTTTCTTCTACATGATGATATATTCAGTGGCAATAGTCTAAAATTTTCCCAAAAATTTGTATTTTCATCAAAAAATTCTGATTTCTTAGAACTTAAACATCATAACAATACAATGAATATATCCCTTTTGTGAGAATTAGCTTCATTTTCAAAATAATTTTCCAGTGCTTAAAGCAAATACTCTTATGTCTTTTAATAGGCATAAAATACAAAATGATGAAAAAACAGTTTGGCTTTCTTTTTTATTTTGTAAAAAATAATTATTTTCTTAACATCAAAATATATACGGTCCTTGAAGTGTTTTGATACTTTTGCTTCAAATTGTCCTCTCCCAAGATTGTATTTGTAGTTTGTAACTGGAGAAAAGGTGTCTATGAAGGAAATTCACCTTTACTTTTTCACTTGCTTATCCAGGTGAAGGGTTCCACTCTGCAATGCCTCTTCTGCTTTTCTCTGTCCTCCACATAAAGCCAAGCAAGTTCTTCTTCCCAGGCTTGCAGCCTCAACTTTAATGCCTGCCCATAAGACTTCCACTCCACTAGACAATATGAATTATTATGGAAGTATAAACCAACATAGAGATGCCGGGGTATATCAATAGTCCACTGTTGCCCTTCCTTTATCCACCAAGGTCGTGATCCCATCATGGAAGGCCACCATATTTGTCAGGCACGATCTGGCCTTGGTGAAGCCATACTGGCTGTCACCAATCACCTCCTCATTCTCCATATGCCTTAGCATATACATAAATATATATATGCTATGCTATATATATATATGTGCTTTATTAATCATAGGTATACTTGGTAATAGGAGTGATATTTTTGGTATTATATTTGCTAGTGGGGATTTTTTTTCAGTATTTGTGTCAATCTCTTATTAAGTAGAGATAGGAGGATAGAAACCTCCGTGTCCTTGTGTATTATAAAATCCTACAATATATTAATACTATAGCTATAAAAAATATTTTCAATACTTCCTTTATTTTTAAACCAGTTCTTTGTCTTTGTCTTAGTAAAATAATCTTAAGTTTTCTGCTTGAAAATAATTTAAATGGAATAATATTCAGAATTCCTTTTTTTAAAAGATGGTTTCGGTATTTCCTAAGATTTTTGGTTTCTGGCCTCATTACTGCTAAATCTGTTGTTTTAACATTTATTTTTCTTTCTGTCTTGCTCTAAAGAGCAAAGAGTGTGGGAAGACTAGATGGAAAAGAAAGTTATGGTAATTCATAAAAATACTGGGGGAAAAATCAACACAACATGCCTTTTCGAACTGAATAGGTGGAAGAGTTAAAAGATGTGTGAGAAGTATTTTGGAATCATGTTTATCCACTGATGCCTCCCTAAAGGTTTGTTAGACAACCAGTGTTGTTACTGCAGACTTGTTCTGATTTGTACATTGTGCTACAGAGACAACCAGAAAAATATTATGAATTTCTAGCATGTCTTTGTAGCAGGAGTTTAACTAGACATTTCCAGGCTTTTAATGTTACTTCAACAATATGTGTTTCCTAGTGAATCCAGGTCATAGTTCTTTTGTCTCACTTTTATTTCTATTTTTAGGTTTACCTTTGGAAGTTATAGATGTGTGCATTGAGTGTGTCAGTGTTTCTGTGTGTGTGTAAGTTGTTTATAACATGTTCACCTTAAGATTTTATAGTGGAGTTCGAAGCCCTTTAAAATAGAGTTTTATAATGGAAAAACTGTCAGACCTTTAACCAGATCCACACTACCAACCACCACTGTAATATTACAATCTTTATAGTAGAAGTAATAGCAATCTACAGACTGTGTCTCAAACAATAACATAAAAATTGAAATACCATGAAATGAATTTTTGTTTATTTACTATGTAGTGCTACAGCAAATATTTGTGAATCGAATCTGTTTTTCACAAGCTCTAGCAGCTCAAAGATCAACTGTGTGGTTTAGTTTCATCTTTTTATTCCTACGAGTAGATACAGAATTCCTTTATCGATATATTTATGTCTGTCATGCAAATGCATATTAAAGTCTGCTTTTCAAATTGAGCTCCTGAAACAGCAGACACTTTGTTCAACACCAATCAAAACATTGGGATGTTTTATTTTGTGAAGAATCCCAGAGATTTAAATCAGTTAAGAGTAAAATTATGAGTGTTTCTTAAGTGTCTGTAGGATCAAAGACTTTTGTGTCTAGATTTAGAGGTAGATTTCTAAGTTTCTGGCTGCTCAGCTTTTGCTCGGTCTAGGTACGTTAGGCCCCTGTTCTTTGAAGGTCCAACCATGCAGGTGCAGATGGATTGAAATGATTCCAGTAGCACAGGACTCCTTTCCTACCTCAAACCCTGCATTCACTGGCCATTCCCATCTTATTTGGAGATGACTTTGGAGGGGAAGATCTGGGAACGCTCCCAAGTCATCACTTTTCCTAGGTAGTTACATGTGGCTACTATTTCCACAATATTGTCATCAAAAGCATGGCATCAGTCCAACTGCAGTTAGCCTGCAGTAGGAATTCACTGATATGATTTACTTACAAACAAGCTCACTGGAGAAGAGTGTATTTTGAGGTAGGATTCATTCATCAGTATTTAAGAATCTAAATATCTAGTCTGCTCTAGTCATCTGGCCTTATGATGTAGTATCTGGAGGAATAAGATGGTGTATCCCGACGAATATAAATGTATCTAACATGATGAGGTAGGAGAGGAAGAGCTGCTTTACAAGTTGCTGTTAGCATACTTAACTTTTAGATGGCTAAGGACAGGTGAGAGGAATCCATAATCATAACTAATACAAAATAATTCTGCTTGTGATTTAGCTTTATAGATCTTTCAATAGGAATGGTAATGATTAAGATGTTTCTTAATCATGAACATTTACAGAATGATGTGACTAAAGGTAGAGTTTCATCAGATAATTGTAGTTACTATTTAACAATTTGTGGTTTTGAATAGTGGAATATGTGTGTGTGCATTAAAGAGTTTTTTTGCATGGTTGCTAAGAGATAAAAAGCATAATTTCTTTGGGTTTGTTCTGTGAAGTAAGTACATATGTGTCAATCATGTTAATAATGCCTATTTCAAGTCATACAAAGTGAATCTGTATAGTAAACAATAGAAGTTTTATAAACGTTTGTGACAATAGACACAAAAGTCTCATCTCACTGAGGTCACTGGAAGTTTCGCAGCAGGTGAATAATGTGTCTAATAATTAGTAATGAGTTGTGTTTGTAATAAGAAAGATATTTTCATTCCAATAGTATTGACTATTTCTCTAGACTAACTACCCTCTAAATCTGTCCTTATAAACATCACTGGCTGGACACTGTGCCTCAGATGAAAACTGCTTTATTGAATTAAGTACAAAATTATTTGGCATTTTGAATTCCATTGTTCTTTGAAAGAAAAATAACACTTTTTCCCTGTTAGCATTTTTTGTCCTTCTCTTTTTTAATGTATCAGTATAATTCATGGTCATCTCAGAAATACCTGTTTCCTTGCAATTTGTTTAAGGAAACACTAGAGCCTTGACATCTGATGATTGGTTGGTGTATTAATATAATAAGGGCTATAAAAGTAATACATATATAGCTGAATACGGGCTGTGCTATATCAAAACCGCCTTAATATATATGAAGTGTGTGTATGTGTACATATATGTGTGCATTATATTTATGAATAGCCTATGGTTTGTGTCACTAGCAAACAAAAAAATATATTAACTGTACTATTTGAATTCAGGATATGTACTGAAGATACAGCAAACCACTTCCATTCTGGTTCAGTCACCTTGGCTTTTTTTACTCCAATGAACTTTTACAGCTTTATGAAGAGCAGGGTAATATCTGTTACATTTCAAGGATTTAAATGCTTCTGCACTATCCTCAATAAAATTATAAAAAGCTCACTCCTCATTACTTAAACTTTTATTGATTTTTCTGGATGGGGTACTTCTTTGACATTCATCTCAGAAGGAAAATAAGAGAGTAGAAAACAATTGGAACTGTTTTCTTCATTAGCAGTTTTATGTGGTTACTCTGAAATGAAAAATTATTTAAAACAATGACTATTTTCCAGTCAAAGGAAACCTGTTGCATAGAGTCTGGCTTATTGATGGTCTAAGTGATTTATAAATGTAAAGAGTTCTAAATGGCACTCCACGGGATTTTCTTACACAAACTTAAAGTTGCTGCATTTTTGAGTGTTAACTAATTATTTCTATAAAGTACTGCAGTAATGTTTTAAAAAGAGATGGTTTTGTATGCATATTGAAATGCTCTATTCTGAACTCATTATTCTAACAGCCTAAGAAGGAAGGAATAAATTTAGAAATTCCAATATCATTTGTGTTATTTCATATAGCTAGGTATATACACTGACCAGGTAAAAACAAACAAACAAATACAACACTCCCCACTCCCCCCCAAAAAAAAACCCCCCCCCAAAAAAAAAAAGGTTTAACTTACTTTTAAATGGGTAATCTTTGAAAAAAATTATTAAAATTTACTTAATACAATTAATTTACTACTTTAACTTTCATATAAACCAGTAAGTATTTTACTGCTTGGAAGCTTGATAACACAAGATAAGAGAAAAAGAAAAGTAACATTCATTAAGACAGTTAGAGGGATTTATTTTTATTTAAATTCTCTTTTTGAGTCTTGTTTTTCTGTTACCCTATTTCTTTAGTTTTTCAAGGTCTAACAACATTCTTCACTCTTTTGTCTCATCCATGTGATTTCCAGTGTGCTTTTTAGTTACCCTGAGATGAGAAAATGAGTTTTAGTCTTTGCCTTTTTGTTCCAAGAGATTTCTTACCATAAAAACTTCATATGATTTTAATAGCTTTGAATTTTATTGCATCTTGGACCTTCTCTGAAGTATTAAAAAGAGTTCTTCAAAACAACTGAACTATTGAATGCATTATCTACCTGTCCGTCTGTGTATCTATCTATGTGCCTATCTTTTTTAGTTTCTACCTCTAACAGCTGCTGCTTCCTGATTTCTTAGCAAGCTGTGTATTTCATGTTTTGTTCATGAACTTTCTATGGAGATGAAATAATTTCATCTTTCTAAAACAGCTAGCAAAGTTTGAAATCTGTGCAAAAATCACATATATATTTATTTTTCTATACAAGATTGAATGCTCTTTTATTTGATGCAGGCCATTAATTTTCGTTGGTTTGTGTGTTGTTTTGTTGTTTGTTTTTTTTTTTTATTGTGAGTAGTAGCAGACAAAAGTATGGGTTTTTTCTTCTAAATTTCAGTTTTTTTAAAAATTTTAGTATGAAAAACATGCACATATATGTATGTGTATATATGTATACTTTTTTTATGAAGTGCTGAAGAAATATCATTCAACTCGAAGTAGAAATGCAATTAGACTAAGAACAGCACAGCATGAAATAGAAATGCATATACATATTCATTTCAATTTTGGAAAGATAGACAATCAAAAGAATCCAAATTTTGTATTATAAAACATTCATTACCATCAGCAGCAAAAACAACTTCTAAGGTTTTGCATGGGTTCTCTGAGAGTTTTCCTTGACTTCACTATTGAAATTAAGCTAGAAATATGTTTTATGTAAATATATCATTAAGCATAACTCTGTGATTATACAGAACAGATGAAAGCTTATCCTGTAGTGTAGAATATAAAAGTAATGTCTCACTGAGCACAAGATACACATGGTAAAAGAATACACAAATATGAACTTTGGCTTGGGATGCAAGAGGGGTCAAAGATTTGGTATGCAGGCCATTAGTGTATAATTTCTAGTTTCTACCATCTTTATCCTGCTGTGAACACTGTTACTGCCTTTTGATGTAAGAATTTCTGTAGAGTAATCCCACCACTGATTCAGTCTATTTACAGGATTCACAGATTCACAGAATGGTAGGCATTGTGTAACCCCTCTGCCAGAGCAGGAGCACCCAGATTAGATCTTCCTAGTGACTGTTTTCTACTGTTTACCACCATTTGATTAATATTTAATATTCTTTCCCACCATGTTCTATATTATTTTATGCTCTGTCTTATTCTGAATTCCTAATTTTTAGAATATATTTTTAGGACTCATTTTGGATAGGTGTCTGAAGCTTGGGTAAACAGTTAAGTGTGAACAAGACATTTAGGGCTGCCTTTCTGTATGCTTGTGTTCCTCCTCATGTACTGTGAAGGTATCCTAGGATAACCTCCTTAGATATTTATCCCTGTCCATAAAAAAAAAAAAAAAAATATGAATCACAGTCTTTCTTTCCGTTCTAGATGCCTTAATTTAGCCCATATTTGCTTCAGCAATCTGTATTATTACAAGAATTAAAACCCTAAAATATTTCACCAAGCAACTGGTCTAAAAAGCTGTTTACAGTTCTGTAGTACCATTATTTACTCTATAGTACCATTGATTCCAAAATAACAAAAATATATGTTAAATTTAAGACATACTGAATAGTAGCGGTTAACTGAAAGACTGAAAAATTCTGTAAAATGTTCTGATATTACCATTCCTAGAAAGTGAGTTGATAAAAATCAGTTATGTTAATACAGACATAGGAAATAAACCCATTCCATTGGTACTATATTCATCTGCAGGATTAGCCAAGGGTGCAAACTGTACCCTTCAATATGTGCTTACTCTGTCTGAACAGTCTTTTCAGTTTCTGTATTCATGTACATTTGGTTATGACTCGCTCAGTTTTTAAGATTTTGTAACCCAACCTGAAGATGGTCTAAAAAACTCTTTTGAAATGACCATGTTAAGAGCCACACTTATCACTGAAAATCTTATTTTCAATACCCTTACTTGCTGTATTAATTTTACATTTCTTAGGTGAACTTAATTTGTGTTGAGCAGCAACAGCTTACATTTGTACCATTTCATAATCAATGCACAATGAGAAAAATATGTGGATACATTTTGCTATTGATTTTGGTTTATCATTTAGGTTCTGAATGAATCCATCCATTTATTCATCTTCAGTTAATACCCATTTTTGCTGTTAACAGAATTTCACCTTCTGCCTCAGTGCCCTGGAAGCTGATTCACAATGTTTTGCAACATTAACTTGAAATCATTATGTTATTCATCGCATACATTGTCCAGCATATTATACTAAATATTGTGAAGTAAATAAGCTCATACAGGCATTTGCTTCCTGCTGTCTTCTGAGGTGTATTTTTTTTTCTATTTCTGAGATAGTCACTGTGCAGTAGAAAAGCCTTCAGCTCTTTTTGAGCTTCTGAATTAGTTATTCATGGAGTTATTCATGTCACAATGCTTGTTTCCATCTCTTAAACTAGACCCGTGTCCTCTCCTCAATATTCTGCTGTTCCTATTCTCTCTCTCCTGGCTTGTAAAGTTCTTATGTGGATAAGCTTTATAGACATGATACTCAGTATCACATTATATAGATATGTGATCTATCCACATTAAACAAAAGGTACTATTTTATTAGATTAGCTGAAGTAAAATCCAGTGTTTATCAATAAAAATATTTGAAACAAAAGATATACTCATCTTTTTTTTGCATCTACTAAGTGCAAGATAAACTTTACAGAGAGCTTTCCATATTCTTTGAGGATTTGTGTGAGAGAACAGCTTTTAAAATACACAAAATTAGTAATGGGAGTGTATTTTGTTTCCTTATCCAGACAAAGAACTGATGAATATGTGGTGTGTTCAGGTTGGCTGCCTGCCAGATGCCCACCTGGCCACCCTCTCACTCTTGCTCCTCAAGAGGACAGAGGGACAAAATAAGGCAGAAGAATTATGAGGGTAGATAGAGACAGGGAGATCACTTATCAATCACCATCACAGTAAAACAGACTGGATTTGGAGAAGATTAATAATTTATTGTTGTCACAAATGAGTGGGTTAGGCTGCTTAAAAAATCACTGTGAAAGGCGTTTGAGTAGAAAAAGCAATTTTAATATGAATTTGTAAAAACAATGCAATTTACCACAATTTGATGGCAAGGTTTACTCTATCACTTATTCGAATGGAAAAAACATACAAAAGGGAAATCAAATGAGATGGGTTAGAATGATTTATGCATGGATCGGGGAAATTATTTACACAGGATCAGGGAAATCGAGTCAGAATTTGATTGGTGTGATTTCTGTAGGGATTAGGGAAAAGATAAGGGAGCCCCTCCTGTGGAGTCATAAGGTTCAAAGTCGAATCCCCTGCTTTCTAAACTCCTTCTCAGAGAGGAGTCTAGATGCGACTGAATCCAGTCCTAGTCCCAGACTTATCAACAGTTTATGTCTGAAGGGACTAGGTGCAGGGATCTCAGTGTGGTGACTTAACATATGATCTTATGTTTTGTATAACTATGTGGAATACCAGCAATTTAAATTTTATTAATGCTGTTAAGATAAATCACAACACTATATTATATAGTTTTCTAGCAGAACTTAATTATTGATGAATTGACACAATAGCTTAGTTAAAGGCTTAACAAAATTTCTTAAATCAAACTGCATGCACAGATGCGCACAGGTGTAGGTATATAAATGTATACCTGTTCAGTGAAATATTCACATTGGATGCCTTTGCTTCTCTCAGTGGGCAAGAGTTGAGCCTGAAGGAGTGGGGGTTTCAGCCCATGTCCTGTCATCGGCTTTTGGTGACAGTCCTCTGAGTTTGCAAACTTAAGAGTTCGCGAGCTCTGAGAGACATCCCATGCAGACGGAGATGATTGTCACAGCCCACTGCAGTCCAGAAGTGCACAAAGGGCTTCACTTAGGACAACTGTTTATAGGGTCTCAAGCTGATTGTCTTTAGGCATCAGTAAATTTCCACACTGGTCACAGTACAGGTTGGTAATTACTGAAATTACCAGCAATCACGGGTACCAGCTTACCCCAGTTCGGTATGTTCCAGGGCTCTCAGGGGATGGTTAGTTATTCCCATTCCCGTTCCAGGCAACTGAGTTCCTGGTATAGTCAGTGCCACTCCCCACCTTAGCTACCTACGCAGGAGTGCTTGGTATGATCAAGGGATGCTTAACCATCACACTCATTGCACAAAAGACAGGGCTTGACAGGAATTCCTGAGGCCACAGGGCAGTCCAGGAGCTGGGGTCAGTGGGAGGGAAATGAACCACTGCAACTGTGAATTAAAAATAGAGTAGAATTGTGAGAAACACAAACAAAATCTGTATCACCTTCCTCCACCACCCTTCTTCCCAGGCTCAACTTCACACCTCCATTTCTGACTCCTGTATCTCCTCCTGCCTCTGAGTAGTGCAGAGAAATCTGGAATGGGAGTCCTTGTCAGTCCACAGAAGCTTCTCTCTGCCACTCCTTCCTCCTCACGCTGTTTCCCTGGTCCCTCCCATGGGATGTAGTCCTTTACAACCTGCTCCAGCATGGGTCCTCACCACAGGGAAAAGTGCTCCAGGAAGGGACTACTCCAGCACAGGTACCCCACAGGCCACAGTTCCTGTCAAGAACGTGCTCCGGTGTGTGCCCTCCATTGGGAGTCAAGGGTTGCTCCTTTCTTCAGGACACATCCACCTGCTGTGGAGTGAGGTCCTCCAGGGGCTGCAGTGTGGATAGCTGTTCCGCCATCATCCTCCACAGACTGCGGGGGCACAACCTGCGTCACCATGTCTTCTCCACGGGCTGCAGGGGTGTCTCTGCTGGGGCGTCTGGGGAACCTCCACCGATGTATGTGATAAGTGATAAATGCAACATGAAAGTTAGGCCAAGTTCAGAGGCATTCAGTGAGTTTCAACACAGTTACTAATAATTTAAATTTTGTGTGGAAATCAGTGTGCAAAATCTTTATGTCATTCTAATATGCTTAAAATATTGATAAACAATTGAAAAATAGAAAATAGGTAAAGCATACTTAATGATTTGAGTAACATGAAATGAGCAAAGAGAAGAAAGTTTTCTCTCTTTTACATCCGTTGATCACATTGCTGTTCATAAAGCAGTATTTTTCAAATTGCAAAATAATTTAAACAATATCCTGAAACTCTTAAACACTTGAAAAATAGCAATCATGCTAGTTCCACTTTTCAGTGGGGGGCAAACTGTTCCATTTACGTAGCTTAAACAAAATCAGAACAGAAACAGTTTATTGATTTAGTAATGGCACTTTATTAATTGAGAGTCAGTGAACTATGCACGCAGAATCAATACCAGTACAACAACAGATAAACCGTGAGACCAGAGATTATTAAAAAATGCCTACAAAAGTCAGAGGACTGGGTACCCCCAGCAGACATCCCATGGGAGAAGGCTTTACCCATAACATGCGGAGGTCGTGATGCTGATGTGAGGGTTTCAGGCAGTACCCAGCCTGGTGTGCCATATCTCTTCCTGCTCCCCACAGTCTCTCCCTACCCACTGCAAATTACCATGCTTCTTTTATGCTTATTTTCATTTGTCCATTGAAATGGGATGGTCCATTAAACACCTTCACACTAATAAATGTATCAAGATGTTCATAGATGAAACACAAGTGTTCAAATGTATCCGTCGGCAGTCATGCCAACATCCTTTTACTGATCACTATTTTTGTAAGAAAGTAAAAGCAATGTTTTAAACTGTCTCTGAAACAAAAGAAAAAACATTCCCCCTGACTACATTAAAGATGTTTTGAGTTCCTTCTCCACCACCTTTCTTCTTTCCTTTTGTATGTTTTTATACAAATGATGCTACATGCTGGTAAAAAAAATCACCAAAAATTATTGACTATGTTGAAACACAATTATGTTATTATGTTTTGTTATGTCAGTCAATTTATGTTCTGTTAAAACACATACTATTTATGAAAGATTTTTAGTAGTTACATCTTAAAATGCAGTTCTAAGTAAACAGCTACAGTTCAGGTCTTTTAAGAAGCTTAATTAAACATAAGAAAAGGTTACAAGGGAAAGTTGACTTTCACAGATACTGATTTTGATTCTGAAAAATATAAACAGTTTAAATTGTTTCTGACAGAAGCAGTAATGGAATGACTTCCTTCAAAAAAGCAGATTGACTGAAGATATGGGGAATGCCATCATAGTTTGTCTCATCTTAAATCAAGAAGGTGGCAACATATTTTCAGTGATGTTTGAACTGGTGAATATCATATTTCAGTCATCCCTTGCCTGTCAAAAAGTCCTATAGTTTCTGTCATCTTTCATGATTTCTGCCAGCCTTCACAATTTCTGTCATAAGATCTTTTCTTTCTGCATTGGACCTATTTTGGAATATCTTTGTGTGGAATTCAATGCTTCTTGATTTATAAATTTTAGTGACATGGACACAATGTGCTGGTTTTGGCTGGGACAGGGTTAATTTTCTTCATAGTAGCTGCTATGGGGCTGTGTTTTGGATTTTTGCTGGAAACAGTGTTGATAACATAGGGATATTTTCATTACTACTGTGCAGTGCATACACGGAGTCAAGGCCTTTTCTGCCTCTCACACCACCCACCCCTCCAGTGAGCAGGCTGGGGGGGCGCAAGAAGTTGGGAGGGGACACAGAGGGTACAGCTTACCCAACTTACCAAAGGGCTATTCCATACCATATGACATCCTGCTCAGCATATAAAGCTGGGGGAAGAAGGAAGGGGCGATGTTCAGAGTTCATTTTGTTTGCATGTGTGGCTTTTTATCTCAACCCACAAGTTTTCTCACTTTTACTCTTCCAATTCTCTCCCAATCCCACCATGCGGGGAGGTGAGCAAGCAGTTGTGTGTTGCTTAGTTGTCGTCTGGGGTTAAACCATGGCAGTAGATTTTGGCACCCAAAGTGGGGCTCAAAGTGTTCAAGATAAGAACAGTTTTGATTGGAATGTGCAAGATTGAATTTATAGCTGTTATGGATGTTTAGCAGTTAATGGGCAGGCTCCTGTGCTTGCCATGGGGCTTGATTGCCATTTTGATAACATCAATGGCTATATTCCTGGTCTGGCAGACAGCCAGGGCATCGCTGCTGCTTCTGTGTTGGTGTACCAGACAGGTTGAAACTCCAGTGTGAACTTGAAGGGACTGTAACGTGTGGATGAACCCACACAAGAGCAGGACATGACAAGTGTCTGTGGCCTCGGTTATGTCCATGCCACAACAGGTGTACCTCTGAAGGGATTGTAGCCCAAGGATAAGTCCATGCTAGAGAAGGTACACCTCAAAGTACCTGTTGCTGTGGCTAAGTCCACGCTGCAGCAGGTACACCTTGAAGTGGCTGTGCATGATGTCATGCTGGAGCACCTCAAAGTGTGTGGCCATGGATAAGCCCATGGCAGAGCAGGTACAGGCCCTGGAGGGACTGAAGCCATGGGTAATGCCATGCTGGAGCAGGTTTACTTCTGAAAGAACTGTGGCAGTGGGTAAGGCCCCACTAGACAGGAATATCTCTGAAGGCATTGTGGTCCACGGAGAAGGCCGTGCTCAAACAGGTGCACCTCAAAGTGACTTTGGATTAATAAGTCTGTGCCGCTTTATGGTGCTTAACTGCTGCCTAGGGTTAAACTGCAACACTCAGTCACCTTCAGTGAACAGTACCTGCTGGAACGTCTTGGTGCCTTTGCCTTGTAATAGGGATTGACCTACTGCCTTTCATGCTTCCTTGTGGCAAATACCTGATGACAAACCATGATCAGTGGTGTGTTTTTTTCAGTGTTTTTTTTTAATTGTGACACACCGGGACTGGGTGTCTCCATGCTACCTTGGTGATCATAGAAACTACTTTTCTATTCTTCTGAGTTCATTACTAGCTTAATTTCAGGAATACTTTCAGTGCAGGTTTTTGAAACTATGAAGAAACTAATTTCCTGTCCAAATTTTGTGGGGTGTCGTCGTCCCCCGCCCCCCCCCCCCCCACCATTCTGGCATATTATACTTTTCATATTCACACTAATAAACAATTCCCTGGCTTGGTTCCCATGGGAAATTCTGATTCAGCAAAACACTACAGCTCTACAGAACTGTACTTCAGCAACTACAGAAGAGAAAATCAAAGCACGTATGAAGATAATGCTACATTAGAAGAGGCAGGGAGAGGGAAGGAGAGGTTTTTTTCAGACATTTTTAAAATAACCCCTTATAGTTCTTTGGTCTGACTGAACCTTCTTAACCCCAGCTTTTCTAGAGGATGCAGGGATGATGCTCTTCTGAGGTGGGGTGCCAGTTAAGTGTTACTTTTGTCTTAATATCTCACACAGCAGCAGTTAACCCGTTTCTCAAGAGAAGGAAGAGACTCCCATGTCTGTAATGAGAAACTGAAGAATGTAGTAATGATTTGACCTGCTTAGTGTCATAGTCCAAGAAACCACACTGACCTGACACGATACTCAGCAATTTGATGAAAAGGCCACAGAAATAGTAGTATGGACTTTTAACAAGGATTCTTAAACTAAATTTCAGATTAATATTTGGTGCTGATATTACAGAATTCTTTCTTAAAGCGTGATGTCAAGCTTGCAAGCTTCCAGATTACATAAGCATTCAGAAGTTCACCTTTCAGTTTTATCTCTTTTCTTTATATTAAGGCACAAAATAGTCCTGGAGTTCCTCTCATTTTCATTAAAAAAAAAAAAAATGTAGTTTGATGGCAGGATGAAACATCTTGAATTTTTAATTTGCATTGTGGTTTGTTGTTTGGTTGTTTTACTTCAATTGCATTTTTAATCTTTTACTTTCCTTTAGGTGTTGTTTTTCTGTTTGGTTGGTTGAGGGGTTTTTTGGGTTTTTTTGGTGTTTAGTTTGGGATTTGGTGGGGGTTTTTTTTGTCTATTCCTTTCTTCCTTACTGCTGTTCCATGTATTTCTTACCTTCCTGTACTGACTTCTGTTGTGCTTTGAACTAGTTAATTGGAATGAATGTACTCTACATGGTCTCCTTTCTAACAGACTTTTAATTCTTCCCTGAAGTACCACAGCTTTTTCAAGCAACTAGACTGTTGCAGTGAACAAACAAACATCCGTCCTGTTTTCTTTAAAGGGCAATGACTTTATATGTTCTTTCTCACAGTAATTTTAACAGTATTTTTGATGAGATGGTAGCAAACAAGATGATCCCTGCATCCCGGAAGGAAGACATCTACTATTTTATATACTCGTAGTCTTCTCTTTTGCCTAGAAAGTCAAAAGAACTTTCTAGTAGCAACTGTACTGCAGAGGCAGTTATCTTGTGCTTTCCTCTTTGAAATATTCACCTCCTCTAACCTCTCATTTCATATATTGTGATTATTCATGTGCATATATAATATCTACTGCCCAGGGAGTCCCCTTTGTGATCAAACTTTGCAGCATGAAACTTAAAATAAATATGCAAATGTTATTAATAGCTTCATTTCTGCAGGAACTTTATTAGTGAGGAAAGGGGACAGAGAACCCTTCTCTCTCCTTTTTTGCATCCTTTGCTTTCAGATATCCTGGTCATTTGTGGGTTTGTAGGGATAAAATTTCATTTTCTTCTACAGTGATATGACATTAAAACGTCTCACTGGAAAAAACCGGGAAAAAAGTAGGAGTCTTTTTCTATGCCTCTGGACCCTCTTTTTTTGTGTTTGCATGAAAATATGGATGGAGAGAAGGGAAAACTGTGATCCAGTTAAAGATCAGACTGTGAGAAACTCAGAAACAAGCAAAACGACCTAGATTATATGAAGAACTGCACAGCACTGAGAAGATGAGGAGCAGGGGACAGAGGCAGTGGAATCAAAAGCCTGAGGGAGGGCATGCTGCAAGTCAGCATGGGGCTTTCTTTTTTTCCTTTTGGAAATAAGTCCTAGCCATATGGCATTTCTTAGAGTTCTTTTAAGCTTCAGTGAATACTAACTGAAAGAAAAAATGTCTGGAATGAGACATTTCTGGCTCAATATGTGAACATTTGAATTGAACATTCAGATGGATAGTAACTCAAAGGGAGGTTAGCAGAATATGTCCATGCTATGTCTATGTAGAGCAGGGAATTCTCTTGCGTTCCCCATAATTTTTCTTTTGACATTCTTGTCTCACAAACTGGAGATGGGGAACCTTTTTGCTTGTTTTGTATATATAAAACAATTGTCAAGCTACATTTCTAGAACTTCTCTAAAGCAGAAATATTATCTGAAAATAATTTTAAAAATCAGATAATTTCTTTCCCAAATAAAAGAAATCAGATTCAACCATTACAAAAACTTGACAAACAAGTAATCAACAAGACAAATAATAAAGAGCTTCAGGTTCCTCACAATAAGAATATTTAAAATACAACCTTAATTTACCTTGCAATTCAAGTACATGTGTCACTATTTGATCAGCAGGGACATTCTTCAAAGAATTGCGTGCTAACTCTCCATCTAAAGGAAAGACAAACCAGATTTAATTATTTCAGCTTTTTCTCACTGGACAATCACATTTTCTGAAGTACCACATCCAAGTCTAAGCAGAGTGAACGAGCTGATGCTTGCCTAGCCTTGGAAAGGGTTGTATATATTAATAGATCTCAATACAGCACATGAGTTCTTTAGTAAGAGCATTAAATTATTCTCTCATGTTCAAACTGTGATCCATTTTAAGGCCTGAAACTCCTTTTTCCATTGTGCTACCCATCCCATTATTCCTCTTCCTGTATTTTTGTAGTTTGTTGTTCTTGCACATCTACAGGACTTTTTGTTGCCTTACTGATTCTTTTTTTTAAAAAGTATTTCACAAATTTGGGCTTATTTAAAACTTGGATCTTGTCATGTAGTATCCCTGCTGTCCCTCCCCGATTTTATTTTTATCAGCAAATTCAATAATATACATTCTCTTCCATCCTTCATGTGATGTGGAATTTCAATTAATAAATCATTCCATCATAATAGGTTATTGATGATTATTTGGAATCAGCTTTCACTAACAGTTTTCCATCTACATTGTTGCAGTTTCATCTGTTTTATGTTTGATTATCAGAATATCATGCATTTCCTTTGATAGCTTTAGGAAAGCCAAGGTAGCTGCAATTCTATCCTAAAAAAATAACAAAGCCACAAGGAAGTATTTTTTTGTTTCTTCACCACTTGAACCTACAGTGTGTCTAGGAATTGTTTACTCTCAGCTGATCTTTTCCTGGGGACTGAAACAGAAAAAGCATAAAGACTATAGTTCCTGACATCATTTATTTGTTATTCTTTTCCTGTGTTGAGCAACAGAGTAATCCTTTCTTCAGTCTCTTGTTACACTGAATGAACTTACAGAGCAAATTCTTTTTATCCTTCACATTTTATTAGTGACATGTCATGCTTTGCTTTGCCTTTCCAAACCTGATAAGCATATGCTGCACATCTGATTGTGCCTTCTGTGGTAACACCTCCTTACACTCCATGATGTTGCCAGGTTCCAGTTAAACTCCAACCCCTAACTGGCATGAATTTAGCCCTGATTTGTTTTTTCATCATAATTATACTTCCACTAACTGTTGCAATGCCAGTCTTTCAAATTCTAGTTTGTTCTTTCTGCCCTCTGAATTATGATGACTGAATTCAAAACCATTGTGAGTCCCCTGGATCAGTGTCTGAAGAGCTGCTTCTGCTCCTCAAGTGGGAGAGATGAGTATTACTTGTCTGAATAAATGATTGCCTCAAAAGAGTAACAGCAACCAGCTGAGTTGAACCAGCACTAACATACAGATTCTATTAACCTCAAATTACCATTACAGATGAGCACACATTCAGGTAATGTGTTGTATAAATAAAGCATGCTACTTTATCAAATCAATACAAGAATAACACGTCTTCCAGTAGGGAAAATTCTGCCAATTTGCAAAGAAGGCTATGCAAGAAGATTTGTATTTAGATTACCTCCAGCTTCTTAATATTGATGTCAAAAGTATCTAATATGAATAATAATAAATAGTATGTTTTGAGAAAATAGCAGACCATTATGATAAAATCTATTTTAAACCTCTTTATCAACTGCATTTAATTATTCTAAAAATGAATCAAGCTGACCTCATATAAATCTACAGTGAAGCATTCCTTTTACAAGGAAAACTCTCACGTTAACTCCTATGTGTCTTGGAAAGACTGTGGGTAAAAAGGAACTCTACAGTTGTCCTACTTACCATATTTGAAAAAAAAGGGAAAAACAAAATCATAACCTAGCTTCAGAATCTGATTGGATCCCAAAGAGGGTGGAAGGGCAAGAAATTATCTTTCCAACTGCATATACCAAGAGACTGAATTTTATGAAGGTTGATATTAAATATATCATTGTCTCACATGAATAGCTATGCTATACTCAACTTCAAAAAGCCTAATGTCTTTAGAATACTGAAAACTTTGTTCTCCATAAAAGAGTGTGGCCAGCAGGACTAAAGAGATGATTGTCCTCCTGTACTCTGCATTGGTGAGGCTGCACCTCAAATACTGTGTTCAGTTCTGGGTCCCTCACTACAAGGACATTGAGGTGCTGGAGTGGTCCAGGCAAGGGCAATGAAGCTGATGAAGGGTATAGAGCACAAGTCCTGTGAGGAGCAGCTTAGGGAACAGGGGTTGTTTAGCCTAGAAAAGAGGACACTCAGGGAAGAACTTACTGCTCCTTACAGCTGCCTGAAAGGAGGCTGCAGAGAGATGAGTGTTGGTCTCTTCTCCCACGTGACAAGGTATAGGATAAGAGGAAATTGCCTTCAGTTGCACATGAAGAGGTTTACACTGGAAGTCAGGAAAAAAAATTTTCACTGAAAGGGCTGTCAGGCACTGGGATGGGCTGCCCAAGGATGTGGTTGAGTCACCATCCCTGGAGGTATTTGAGAGGTGTAGCTGTGGTGCTTAGAGACATGGTTTAGTGGTGGACTTGGCATGTTAGTTTAATGGTTGAACTTGATGATCTTAATGGTCTTTTCCAACCTAAAAAATTCTATGATTCTGCGATTCTAAGTACAGCTTGTCAGGCAATCGTGTTGAATCATTTATTTGCATGTGGTGTGCAAAGGAAGAGCAGAGTAAAGGAAGCCTATATATCATTGACTCAGTGCAGTGAAGCACAGGGAGTGAGCAAAAAGTATGATTTGGATTCCATTCTTCAGAATTATCTGCTATGAGGGACCTCAGTCCTCAAACCATTTATTTAAAGGGTAGTGTGAGACCAGCTCTACCATTACCTTTTACTTAGCTCTGATAATCAATTTCAAGCATTGAAATCCAATTAAGTGACTTCTTATTTACTTGTGAAATTGTTAATTGGAGCCTGTTGATTCATGCAAGTAACTTTTTCTTCTTTTTTTTCATACTGAAGCAATTTTTTTTTTTTTAAGTATATAAATATCAAAGGAAGCAAATGGCTTATGCTCCATAAGCATAAGGGGAGAAAGAAGATGACTTGAAAAATATATAAAAATAATTTGGGGACTTCGATAAATGGTTGAACTAATATTTCCTTCTTCAGAAGAGCAAAATAATAGAAAATGGAAAAAGGACAGGAACAAGGTATCTGGGAGAAGATTCTTTTATGAAGAATGAAATAATGAGGACTTGAGAGTGAATGTATCCATGCAATCAGAAAGAGATGACATTCTCAAGGCATCACCTACCCTGATCTCAGCCAGTAAACTTATGAGGGCAACAAAAATCTGACAGCTATTATGGTTGAAAGAAAAACAGCTGAATTGTTTTTACATCATAGTAAGTGCCTAACAAAAGGCTGCAGGTAATAAAAAATATTGAAGCATTTGTTGTTGTTTTACAGGGTAAGTGTTTTAATATCAGTTAAAGCCTCAGTAAACCTATCATCTATTGTGATCAGAGCTTTCTATGAGGATTTGGAGAAACCCCAGAATTTTTTGTGCTTTAGTTCACCATTTGTATTTTCTGAATTTGTAGGGTTATTTTAAGGATAAAATCTGTCCACCCAAATACTGTATAAGTTTAAATTGAACAAGAAACCAACTCAATGAGAAGAAAACTGTCATTAATGTAGTCAATAATAGCTTATGTAGATTAAATTGGTAGTTCTAACTGTATGTGAATTCTCCTCTGAATCCTTTTGGCTTTGAAAAATCACAGTCATCTTGTTTGAATTTAATGCTAGTAACTTCATTAGTGGTGTCAGTGACCATAATCTGTCAAAGCAAGAGGCTGTTCAGAGACTTTTTTTAATCCTTTACCCACAGACTGCATGCCTGCTAAAATGTCATGTGCTGATTAAATGAATTCATGAAATAGAATGCATTGAAGATTGCCCAGAAATTGTGGTAGGCTTAAGAATTTTCAGAGCTACAAATCTTGGAAGATAGGAGACTTCTTAAGAAGAATGTCATCTATCTTCTGCATTTATACCTTATATCTTCTTTATGTATCTCTGTAGCTATTGCTGGAGGCAGAATGCTGGCTTATGTGGAATTTTAGTTCCATCCAAGTACAACTGCTTTGATGCTCTCTAACTAAATGAGGCTTTGTTCCTAACAAAATACCTTCTGAGTCAAGTTAGATAAAAGCTGACTAAAAGTTTGTCTGTAGGAAGGGCAGAGGGGGGATTGGAGGAAAGCGGTGGGGCAGTGGTGTTCTGCCACTTTGATTCAGCAAGAACTTTTAGTATTTTTTTAGATGAAAATTGTTCTTAGCTTCCCAACTCAGCCTTCTCAATTGCCTCAGATTGGTAAAATCTCATTCTAATTGACTCCACTCATGGGAATTCTCTACTGACCTTTTCTGTAATAGAATATGCAGACGTAAAGAATCAGAGCTGAATGAATTATTTTCGCTGCACAGAGTATACTGAAAACAGCACAATTCAGAATGAGCAAAGACTTCTCAATATCAAATGTGAACATGCTGAAAGGCTGAGAAAGGACAAAAGAAAGGA
Source organism: Eurypyga helias (assembly GCF_000690775.1). Lineage (NCBI taxonomy): Eukaryota > Metazoa > Chordata > Aves > Eurypygiformes > Eurypygidae > Eurypyga > Eurypyga helias. The sequence continues at coordinate 34,575 of NW_010258748.1, forward strand.
CAAATGAAAATAATCATTAGGGTGTCACTTTAAAATGTGTCCTTTTTTATTCAATTTTTTCTTCAATTTTGTTTTTTTTTTGAGGTTGGTTTGTTTGTTTTTTGGGTTTTTTAGGTCAAAACCTTTGTCTGATGTGGAACAGTATTTAATAACTTTTACTTTTTGGATGCCATGCTGAAAAATCCTTTATTTCCACAGCTGGCAAAAAATACCACTTATGTATAAGACTGTGTGATAAAAAAAGTTTTTATTACCTTAGTTCTTAACTTAGGTCTTTAGAAAATTAGAAACTGACTTAGCTATTAACTGCCATATTACTTCTCTAACACTTCCTGCAAGGACTAATTTTCCACCTGTAGTGGTTTCCAGATTGCCTATTTTCAGTTTAAATTATTTAAAATCATGCTTGTCTTACTAGAAGTTTAAAGATATAGCATGCTGAGAAAGACATCTAGTAAGTAAACTATTTTTCTCTGTGGCTGTAAGAAAAAGTGTTATTTTTAGATTTCTTCCCATGGCACAACATGTGAAAAACAAACAAACAAAATAAGTAAATAAATGAAACCCCCTGATACTGAATTATTAAAAAAACCAGACTCACTGGTCAGAGTTAACAGTAGACTAATCCTTTATTTTACAGATGTTGTTTTTTCTTGTCTGGAACATTTCTACTTACATAGAACAGAAGCTCTGAATGTAACTAATAACATAGCCATGATCTGCCCTGCCCTCAGCACCCAAAGGAAGTTATCAGGAGATGTTTTGGGTGCAACCAGAAGAAAATTACTTCTGTAAAGCAATTTTAAAGTCTAGCTGGATTTAGAAAATATGAAATACAAATCCATATATAATACATGTTTCTTATAGAACGTATCTATTTCTTGCTACATACTGCCATCTACCTCCTGGGGAAAAAGGATCCAGGTCCAAGGTACTTCCTTCTAATGAATACAAGGCAGTTTTATCTTCCCACTACTATTTATAAACAAGCAAATCCCAAATCTCCAAAAACCCAAACCATAGACTAAAAACATTTAGGGACCTTAAAGATCATTGAGTTTCAATCCCTCTGCCATGGGCAGGGACACCTTCCACTAGACCAGGTTGCTCAAAGCCTCATCCAGCCTGGCCTTGAACACTTCCAGGGATTGCGCATCCACAATTATTCCAGTGCCTCACCACCCTCTC
>NW_010258749.1:0-2264 GCF_000690775.1 Eurypyga helias
CTCCGGAGGCACCCAGCTCGAGCTGGCACCTGGGAGTTCATCACAGAGGAATTGGAGCCAGTGGGATCCCAGGGTCGGACCCTGCGATGGTGTAAAACCCCAACAGTGGCTGGATGCCCGTCCCCATCCTCATCCCTGGGTGCTCATCCCCACTGCAGGGACCTGGGGTGCCCGTCTCCATCCCTGGGATGCTGGATGCCTGTCCTCATCCCTGGGTGCTTGTCCCCATTGTAGGGATGCTGGGTGTCTGTCCCCCTCCTTGGGTGCTTCTCCCCATCCCTGGGATGCTGGATGCCTGTCCTCATCCCTGGGTGCTTGTCCCCATTGTAGGGATGCTGGGTGTCTGTCCCCATCCTTGGGTGCTTCTCCCCATCCCTGGGATGCTGGATGCCTGTCCTCATCCCTGGGTGCCCGTTCCCCTCCCCAGCAACCTTGGGTGCCTGTCCCCATCCCTGGGATGCTGGATGCCCGTCCTCATCCCTGGGTGCCTGTCCCCATCCCTGGGATGCTGGATGCCCGTCCTCATCCCTGGGTGCCTGTCCCCATCCCTGGGATGCTGGATGCCCGTCCTCATCCCTGGGTGCCTGTCCCCATCCCTGGGATGCTGGATGCCCGTCCTCATCCCTGGGTGCCTGTCCCCATCCCTGGGATGCTGGATGCCCGTCCTCATCCCTGGGTGCCTGTCCCCATCCCTGGGATGCTGGATGCCCGTCCTCATCCCTGGGTACCCATCCCCATCCCCATCCCTGAGTGCCCATTCCCGTGGCAAAGCCCCCACTCACCTCCCTTTTCTTCTTGGCCTTGACGTCCTCCCCGCCGGCAGGCAGCCCTTTCCTCTTGGCGCCCTCCGCCTTCTCCCGCGGTTTGTTCCCGTCGCCTTCCTTCATCTTCTTATATTTTCTCATAAACTCCGAGATCAACTCCGGGCAATCCAGGTTCTTCTCTGGCTCCCAAGTATTGTGTTCCCTGTCCCCAAACAACCGTCACCATCCCCGTCCCCATCCCCATCCCCATCCCCGGCGGTACTTACTCGGAGAAGCCCTTCCACTTGAGCAGGTACTCGGCCTGGCCCTTCACCACGCGCCGGTCCAGCACCTTCTCCACCACATACTCCTCCTCGTCTCCCGAGGACGAGCTGTCGGCTGGCCGCTTGCTCCTCTTGCCCATAGCGCAGCGCCCACGGGTCCTGGGGGGGCAAAGGCGGGGGTTACAGGGACACTCCTACCACCCATTGCCCCCCAAACCCCTCCAACAAGAGCTGGCGCCTCCCACCGCCATTGGCGTTAAAACCCCGAAAAACAGTGGGGATTTAGGCACAAGGAAACGTAATTTGGGTTAAAACCCTGAAAAACGGTGGGGATTTAGGCACAAGGAAACGTAATTTGGGTTAAAACCCTGAAAATCGGTGGGGATTTAGGCACAAGAAAATGTAATTTGGGTTAAAACCCTGAAAAACGGTGGGGATTTAGGCACAAGGAAACGTAATTTGGGTTAAAACCCTGAAAAACAATGGGGATTTAGTCACGGAAACATAATTTGGGCTAAAAAAACCCCAAAACCAGTGGGGACTGAAGCATGGGGAAACACTTTGGTGAAGAAGTCTCATTTTCCACCGATTTATGACACGGCAATGGAAATCTCACCCCTTTTTTAGGGTGAATTAAAAAGGGGTGAGGGAAAAAAAAAAAAGAAGGGGCAACCCCGCACCCCCCCAACCATTTTGGGGTGAGTTTGCTGCTTAAGAGCAAAGCCAAACGGGTTTAAATCCCCTTTTTTTTTCTAAATAAACAGGTTTTAAGGCAGGCAGCCAAAATGTGGGTTTTTTTCAGTCTCGGCTTTAGCGTTCTTTTATAAAATTGAGCCCTAAAAAGCTCGTCAGAGCCAGGAAACTCCTCCCCGTCTCCCGGGTGGCATTTCCTGATGGGGCCCGACTGGACACCGTGATTTACCGGCGGTGGGTTTGGGTGTAAAAGGAGAGATTTTGGGTGTAAAAGGGATGGATGGATTTGGAAGGAAAAGGCGCGGTTTTGAGTGTAAAACAGGCGGGTTCGGGTGTAAAAGGCCGGGAAACGGAGCGTCACATCCCTAAAGCCGCTTGTGGGAGTCCTGGAGGAACAAAAGAAAAGCGCCGTTTTGAGACAAAAAGCTCCAGTTTGAGGCAAAAGGCGCCGTTTGGAGGCAAGGACCGCCGGTTTGAGGCACAAAAGCGCCGGGCTGGTTCGCGCGGAGTCGTGCCGGCTCTCCCGCCCGCTGGTGCCGGGGCC
>NW_010258750.1:0-3975 GCF_000690775.1 Eurypyga helias
GAGGAGCAGAGGCAGCTGGAGACCAGCAGAACTTCGTCAGACATTGCGACATCCTCCCAGCCACGAGTACCCAACGGCCAGGAAACCCACGGGGATGAGTCCGACAGGAGTCAAGAGCAGCACTCTCAGCCAGAGTCACGCAACGAGGAAAACTCCAGATCAGACCCAAGTAACAGACAGGCGGTTGGGAAGGACCAGAAGAGCACAGACACGTCTGGCCATGGGAGCAGTGTGGAGAAGCAGAATGTTGGCCAGGGTGGCCAAGGCAGTGATACGAGTTACCAAACCAACAGACAAGGCGATGGTGCTGGTAACCAGCCCAACAGCCAGAACAGCAGCTCCAACAACCTAGGCAGTGGCAGCCAGAGCCAGGACGGCGGTCGCCAGAACACTGACAAGCAGCAGGTGAACAACCAGGACAGCAATGGCACCAAGGACAGTCAGAAAGAGAAGAAGCAGGACAGCAGTGACGAGAACAAGGAGAACAAGCAGGAGAGCAGCACCGATAACGACAGGCAGGGGAACAAGCAGGAGAGCAGCACCGATAACAACAGGCAGGGGAACAAGCAGGAGAGCAGCACCGATAACAACAGGCAGGGGAACAAGCAGGAGAGCAGCACCGATAACAACAGGCAGGGGAACAAGCAGGAGAGCAGCACCGATAACGACAGGCAGGGGAACAAGCAGGAGAGCAGCACCGATAACAGGCAGGAGAGCAGCAACAATAACGAGAGGCAGGGGAACAAGAACAGCAGCAACAACAACCAGGACAACAAAGAAAAGGAGGAGGAAAGGAAGAAGAATGAGGAGGAAGAAAGGAAGAAGAATGAGGAGGAAGAAAGGAAGAAGAATGAGGAGGAAGGGAAGAAGAATGAGGAGGAAAGGAAGAAGAAGGAGGAGGAGGAGAAGAAGAAGAACGAGGAGAACAACCAGGAAGGCAGCAACAAGAATCAGGCCAGTAACCAGGCTGACAGTAACAAGGACCAGAGGGACAACAACCAGGACCAGGGTAACCACCACAGCAGCGATGACACAAACCGCAGCGAGAACCAGGACGCTAATGACAGGAACCAAGCCGACCACCAAGAGCGGAACACCGAGAAGCAGGACCACAACGTTGAGCACGAGGGCAAGAACCAGGGCAATCAAGTGGGAGATAAATCAATCTCCTCTACTGGTGGGGACAACGGCTTTTCAGTGGGTCAGGGAAGCCCCGGAGAGGAAGCGAATGGGGCTGAAGGCGGCAGCGATGCCTCCCCCGGTAATAAGGAGGGAGAGAAGAGCGTTCCTTCTCCCCCCAGGGACCAGTCGGAGAGCAGCCACTTCTTCGCCTACCTGGTGACCACCGCGGTTATCATTGCCGCCCTCTACGTTGCCTATCACAACAAACGCAAGGTGAGTGGCTCTGCTCCCTGCCCAGGCTCCCGGCAGCTCCCCTGCGATCCGGGAGCTTCCTCCCTCACCAGTCACCGCTGCAGATGGGGACCTGCTCCTTCCCCTTGCCCTGCTTCGGGTTCCTCCCCGGTACTTCCCGCTGGCCGCACGGCGTGCGTGTGGTCAGCCCTGGTCTCAGCAGCGCTGGGAGAAGCAGAGGGGGTGTTGTAACTGGGAAAGGGGTTGGATCGCTGTGGATATTGGGCTCTGGTGGTTATTTTCAGCTGAGAAGTGAAAAGATGTGTGAAGCTACCCTGCGTTTTCTCGCTGACAGTGAGTTTTCTGTCGCGGGTTGCAGATTTGTCCTTAAATAGCCTTGCCCAGGGGATGCAGCTCAAGTGACGTACCTGTCTTTTGCCGGGGGTTTTTCCCTCCTGTAAGGCTATTTTTGAGGTAGGAGAAGGCAAACCAACTCTATTTGTTTTCTGTGTGTTAGGCAGACCTCACTGTTGTCTGTTTTCAAGCTTAGCTGCCTTTAAATATTGGCATTTATTTGCTTCAAGTGCTCTTTCAAATGAAGTGGGATCAGGAGGGGAGTAAAGCCCGAGAGGAAGCGCCTACGTTTGAAGTGAGAAAAAGCGTATTTGGTGATTACTGTCCCACTCACCTTGTCCCTTGCTTCTCTCTCTCCAAAGATCATTGCTTTTGCTCTGGAAGGAAAAAGATCAAAAAGTGGTCGACGGCCCAAATCTGGTGATTACCAGCGACTGGATCAGAAGGTAAGGTCTTCCCGAGCAGGTGCTGCCTCCTGCCGGGAGCCAGGCAGGCTGGGAGCAGCGGCTGCGGCGCCTGCTGTGTGTTGTAAACGCGATATGTTGGCTTTTCCCGTTAGAAACGGTCACAAAGCCCCTGCGTGGTTGGTACTGGAGAGCAGGTTTTTTGGCAGAAACCCAGCTCCTGGCCTGGAAGCAGGGTTTTAGCAGAAAGTGGAAGCAGTGCTGCTGAGAACTGATGGCAGAGCTCAGGCAGCACAGAGTCTGGGAGTCTTAGGCGCAGGTGGGCTTAAAAATCGTCTGTCTCTGACTCAAATGACTTTTTCAAAAGAGCTTTTTGTGGGCAAAGGTAGGAATCCGGGAGAAATCCCTTTCTTCTTCCCCTTGAAACCGCTTTTCACCCGTTGTCCTTGAAGTCGGATGTGTCTGCAGTTATTTTTTGCCGTGGGAAGGGGAGATGACAAGACAAGTCAATAAGAAGTCACCTGGAGCTGAAATATCACCTTTGGGAAGGCGGTTGGCAGCGGGGGATGAGCGCCGACAGCCTTTCTGGAATGCTCTCGGGGGTTTTGCAGTGTCCTCGGGCTCGCGCTGGGCTCTGCGGAGCCTGGTTCTGTCTTCTCAAATTGCAGCCATGCCTGGCTGAGGAAGCTGAGTGCCACCGAGACAATCTGCCCGCTTGAGCTTCCTCATTCCGTCTCACCAACGTTTCGGGAATTTGTTTCCCTTGCCAGGAATTCCCCAAGCTGTCCCTCTGGCGCAGTAAAGCAGTGACGCTCGGCCTGCTCAAACCCCAGTGATTCCTCAGTAGAACAATGCTGAGCCTTCAAATCGTTTAAATCTCTCTTGTTGGCTTTCCAGATCTAGATTCCTCCTGGGATACTCGGTGGAATAATGATGGCTGGCGATGTAGACGCGGGACACCCACTGACTCCCCTGCTGTAGCACTCTGAGTTGTAGCTGTGCGGCCCTGTTCGGATCTCAGACAACAGGAAGGAGGGGACATGCTTTTAGTTTTGCACCTGCACCTTGGTAACGTGAAACCTCTCACTTCCTCCAACCCGTTTCTCCTTTCCCAGCTGCCTGAAGGTGAACTTTTCTGCTTGGGTGCCTGGCTTCTACCCTGTGACCCAGGAAAATCCAGGCCCCGGCACCCGACAGGATGTCTGTGTCCAGATGAAATGGAATTTGCCATCTACTGTACTGACGCCCCCTCTTAGGAGGGAAGAAAAAAACCCCAGATCCACCTGCGAAATGAGCCTTCTGACCCTTCCCCTCCCGCAGTCATAGTGCTGCCTTTGTGACCAGCACGGGCTCGCTCCGACCCAGACGTTCTCCTCCTCTGTCCATTGTGTTTGGATGCTGGCGGTCGGGGCGGCGCTGATTGCACTAGTTCGGAATGATCCGCCAAGGATCCTGCTGTGACTCGTTTCTCCCCGGTGAAGGCACCGCTTGGCGTCTAGATTCGCTCTGCACCTCCTTTGGGAACGGTGGGCTCTTGGGTTGGAGCTTAAATGCCTTGCCTGCCTCCTAGCCTCTGCGGGGGGGCTTTTCCCTCCCGATCCCGAGTCCAGGTGTTTGCCCGTTGCGGTTTGATGCGTGAAGGGGGCCAGGTCAGGCTTGGGAAGCTTTGTGCCAAACCACCGCGCCGTTGTAGCGGACTTTGCTCCGGGAAGTTGCTTTCCTACCCCTTGTGAAGTGTAGTTACGTGGTAACGTAGAACACATGGCAATCCTGAAGTGGTGGGCATGAAGCGATCCTCAACCCTCTTCCTCAAATGCTGTGCAGAGGCCCTGGAGCGCTCGGCTCCGGCACGAGCCTCCGTCGG
>NW_010258751.1:0-293 GCF_000690775.1 Eurypyga helias
TTCCACCCGTCCGTGCCTCGGATCAGCGCTTGGGACTTGCTGGGAAGGGAGGGTTGTACCGGGAATCCCTCCTGGATCAGGGCGGCTTCCATCCGCAGCACTCAGACCGGGGAGGAGCGAGGACGTGTCTCCTGCTAATCCTCCTCTCCCCTTCCCAGGACTCTGAGGATTTGGACCACTATGAGATGAAAGAGGAAGAGCCGGCGGATGGGAAGAAGACAGAGGATGAAGGCATTGGGAAGGAAAACCTGGCCATTTTAGAGAAAATCAAAAAGAACCAGAGGCAAGATTAC
>NW_010258752.1:0-238 GCF_000690775.1 Eurypyga helias
TTGAGCAGCCTCTGTGAATCTTCACGATGCAGATTTTTTAACAGTGTCAGGGCTACATTACGTAGGAGATCTGCAACCCAGGTGGCACGAGAAGGACATTCTAATTGAAATGTCTGTCCCTGGTGGGGGCAGTAAATGAGCTCAAGTATGCCTCCTGCCTAGGCTGAAGGGCTGCAGGTACAAGGCTGAGGATGGACAGGCCATAGTGGCTAAAAGGAGAAACACAACCAAAGAAGGA
>NW_010258752.1:269-4743 GCF_000690775.1 Eurypyga helias
AGAATCCCTAGTCTCCAGTCTCTTTGAGTTCAACCTGGAGTTAGTTTCTGACATAAGTCTCACAACTCCCTTAAAAACCAAACTACCAAACAAAACCCCCCAAAAAACCCCAAATCCCCTTTGATTAAATTTGAGGGTTTCTCATCTCCTTTTATGGCAGCAGACACTTTAAAGCTTTCCCATGTCTTACCCTTTTATTCCCACTTTGATTTCATCTCAAGGTACAGATTCATTGTCTTGCCTGAGCGTGCTGTACAAGCTTCTCGATGTGATAGTTGCATTTCCACTGCATGTTTTGAGATTCCCCTTTTGTTCTCTGTACATTATCTAGTTCACATAAATGCAATCTTGCAAATGCTTATAAATTACTTCGTAGACTTGAGAAGCTGCTGTTTTGCTCATAGAGCCCCAGATTGTATAAAAATATTTAGAAGAGGGCTGCATCTATTCATACAGCACCTGGCACTGGACTTGACCAGACCCTCTGCAGCTTCCCTAATAGTAAATTAAGTAGAGTCCAGATTATGCTCAAGTTGCATTTTTGGGGTTATTTCATTCCACATGGGTTATTCAGGGTCTGATTTAGAAATCAGACTCTGATATTTTCATACTCATGCCTAAATGCTTACTGAACGCTCCCTTCCTTCTAACATAATCCCTTTCTTGTCTGCTGCTAGTACTTCTTTGTTAAAATGAGTTGGGAAGTTATTTGCATTTGGAAGGGAATAAATAAAAACAAACTAACATTAAGGTGTGGTTGCAAAGTACTGCAGGCCGTTCGAATGTTGGGTGCCTGCTTATTTTGGAGTATTTGGGCTAAACGTAACATGCATTTGTCTCTGATGTGTCATAGACTTATCAAAGCCAAATTACTCATTACAATGCTAAATTGGAAACATAATGCAGTAAACTAGCATATAAATAAAAGGTTAGCAGAGAGGTAACTTGATATATGAAACCATAAAAGAGATTTCAGAATTAATGAGGGAGACAATATTTTTCCTGTAGAGACTTTAAGATTTGGTTGAAACAGTGTAACAGCAACACATTATTTATTTCTCATGTTGCCTTATTCTTAGGCCCATGGGACCAGACAGGAAGGAATTAGAGAGCCCTATATTACAATTTAATTGCTTGAAGGAAAAATATTATTTTTTATTGTTAACCATTAGCTGCTTCTAGTTTTATTAAAGTCATTGTGCTGTAGCACCAATGTTTGCAGCATGCAGTCGGGGCTAAGAAAATAGTTCAATTGCTACAGACTCAGCTTTGTTGGGGAAAAGAGGAAAGAAAAGATGGAGAGTTGGGACTAGCCCAGTGGCTCTTCAGGTGTTAAGACATATCTAAGAGGTGCATTTTCTTCCATTTATAGCAGAGCTGTGCAGAACTAGTCTTGATCTTTCACTAAAGTAGTGTTCACACTCACCGTTTTCACTGAGTTGACCCATTGGGAGCAGCTCATGCTCTTTGTTCTTTTTGTTTTCTCTTTGTTTTAGCTTGGAATTGTTGTACAATGTAATGGTATTTAGTAATTTAAAATGTTGGGTTTTTTTTTTTTAAACACCAGGTTAAAATTGTGGCTTTATTTGCCCAGAGACATCTCTATTTAATGGACGAGTTTGTTTTTTAGACAGGTTTGGCTTTTGTTGCAGGGGCATGGGACAAAGAAAGTCGTCTGCTTTATAACTGTTGTTCATTTTTGCAAAATAAAAATTCTCATGTGCCAGCTATAGTGTGATGATTGTCCCCTGCTGTGCTCTTGGCCTGTGGCAAAGGGGAGTCGATACAACTGAGTTTATCTCACCATGGAAAAAATAGTTGAGAAGAATGATCTCACACCTGCTTCAGGCTAAAAATGCTTGCTCCATGAGCAGACAGGATGGCTCAGCTGTTAAGCTGTGGTGATTTGACCACATGGGTAGATAGGCAAAGCTGAGATGTGTCTGTAAGGCACAAAGCAGTGTGGTAGCAGCACTATGGCAGTTTAGTCTTCCATGTGTCCACAACACAGTAATCCACTGCCTTTTTGTGCAGGCTCGGAACGTTTGATTTCCCTCACAGAAGCAGGAGAGCAGATTTCTTTGCCTAGGCTCCTAACAGCATTGTTAGCTTTGTATGATGCAGGGAACTGGGTCCTTTTGCAAAGGTCATCAGCTAGGAAGGGCCCATAGTATTGGATCAACTGATCCCTCTTCAAGGACAGCTTTGTCTCTGACACAGACTTGGTTCTTATGACTGAGAAGCGAATGACTTGCCAACCCCTAGTTAACGCACCTGCAGGAGTATCCACTGAAGTGTTCTGCTTTCTTGTAAATTCAGAAAATGATGGTTATCTTTCTTACTTTCACTATTAAATTCACCCCCATTGACAAGTATTATTAGCATCTGTGGTTAAACCACAGTGTGAAAGGAGTTGGCTAGATTACTGAGATAATGGAGCTGTTGCAGCTCAATGCTGGTGACTGCTGGTGTTACCTGCAGCTGGCTTGGATTCCATTTTTAAACCAATAAAATCCAAGAGTATCTTGTATGTACTCAAATACAAATCATTCTCTTGTTATTACACAGTGAAAGACAGCAGCAAGATAGGAGACTGTCTCGAGGTTTCAGTGATCTGTAGGTCAGTTGTTATAAGCTGTTATCTACTGTTCCAGCAATTAAACAGTTCTGTAATATTTACTCTCTCTTAGAGTTCTTTTTTTGTGGGCTTTGGCTCACATTGGCAGCCCATTGTGTGTATGCAGGTCTCCTGAAAGTCTTCAAAAATTTACGCTAAGTATTTCTGTGTGTAGGTACAGGTATATATGTAAAACTCTTGGGTTCACTTCTTTAACAGCTTTTTTGGAAGTCCTGTGAGCTAACTTTTAAGTTGTTTAGGAAACATGATCTGCCTGATCTTGTGAAGCACAGTTGAAATTTGAAATACATTGTGGAGATTTCGATTGACTCTTGACTGTATTTTTTTTCTAAGATGGAGTTAACCTATTGATACCAGGGCCAGCTCTGCTTTTCTATGCTCTTGCAAATATTCAGCAGGGAAAGGTGCACTACTTCAGATGAATACTTCCATTGTTTGCCATGGACTCTGGGCAGTAACCTTGGCCTTACTGGGAAAGATTCCCATTCTTTGATGCTCTGATTATTCAGCCAACTCCATTCTGTTGAATATAATTTTTAATCAAGTTTTCCTTTTAACTTGTAATGTAACAAGTCCCTAAATGTGTTACTATCCACCAAAGAGGTTTTTTTGGCAGGATTTCCAAACAAAAACAAAACAAAAACTCTCTATTCTGCCAAAATACTCTTAACGGATGAAGCAACAATTACTTGTGGCTTTGTGAAAATAGACTATATATTGTATATATTGTGGAGCAAGAGACCACGATGTGTGTAGTGATGATTTGAGGTATCGGGAAATTAAGTGATCCATCAGTATTGATGCTTGGTGCCAAGTATTTAGTTCAGTGCTCCAATTTGCTGTGCAATTGAAAGGGGGAGTACGCTTTTCAGGAAAGAGGGTCTAGTGGTTAATGCACTGAGCTGGGCCTTGGGAGGTCTGGCTTTAATTCCCAACTCTCTACAGGCTTGCTGTGCAACTGTGAACACGTTACTTGAACTCTCTGTGCCTCAGTTCTCCTCTTTCCCTCCCTCGCCCACTTTTTTAAATTCCTTGAGGAGAAAGCCTTTTGTATGTTATCTAGACAAAGGGTACTGCATCTCAGTAGGGGCCTGGAGATACACTGACCATAGAAATATTTGTAAGTGTTCTGGCAAACACAAAACTGTCACAGACGTGTTTGTCAGGCAGGCTGAGTTATGTATGTAGTAACAGGGGAAAAATTAGCAAGCAGAAATGTCAATGATTACAACTGCATATTTTCATTTGGACATCTTGATTATGTGAGTATTTGGAGCAGCTGCTCCCATCCCTACCCTGGTCCCTAGGAGTACCATTCCACTTTCGCACAAGTTTGGATGAAGATGTACTTCCTTGAGAACAAAATGATCTCATCCTTTCTCTTCAGAAACCCTCATGGATAGTTTATAAAGCATTCAGAGGTGTAAGGAGGGGCAGCAAGAGAGGACTGTGGACTTGAGAGAAAGCACTATCTGAACACAGTCCTGCAACCTGTCCTGGACTGATCTACTGTCTCCTTGCTTCCACTCCATCATCTGTACAAGGCAGGAAGCCATAGCTACTGATGCTACAGAGTCCAGGGGACTCTGTGCAGATTCGCTGATGTCTCTAGACAACACTGAAGATGGCACTTGAAGTCTGACAATATTAGCTACTGTGTTCAGTCAAAGCTGGGGTTTTGAATAATAACGGCCCTGGATGGGTCACTGCTGAAGTGTGCTTGTTGAAGTTACTTCAGCTGAGTTACACTAGCCAAAGGGCAGCAGGCCAGGGTTCTTCAGTAAAGGAGAAATTCTTCCCAGGGAGGGTGCAGAGGCACTGAAACAGGTTGCCCAG
>NW_010258753.1:0-720 GCF_000690775.1 Eurypyga helias
CCGGCGAGGGGGCGCGCGCGGGTGCCGCGATCCCGCTGGGCCGTAAGGCATCGCTTCATCAACTCTGCTCCCTGTCCTGGACCAGCAGCACCGTGTGTTGGCCGCCACTGGACACGGCCAGGACCGTGCGGTTTTCCAGCTGCTTTCCTGTCATCTCCACAGGGCTCCAAACGTCCTCCTCCTCCCCCGTGCCCAGCTGGAAGTTGGTGCCCATGCCCCAGGCAAACGCTCGTCCTGCAAGGGAGGTGACAGGGGTTTTGACGTCAGCAGGGTGGGGTGGGACGGGGACCCAGAGCCAAAGCCAAGGGGACTCCACACCCGGGCGGGGGGACGAGCGACGGGTGGCTGAGACGCAGGTGATGAGGAGCCAAGCGTGGCAACTCAGGGAGGGGTTTCATCACACGGCCAAGGCAGGGTTTTGCCCCTGGGAAGCCAACCAAATCCATCAACCCACTACAGCCCCTCCCTCCCGCCGCACCAGACCGCGGAGAAGGGACCGGGAGGCCAACGACCCGCTCCTGGTCAACACCCTGGTACGAGCCCTGCTGCCACGGGCCCAAAAAACATCCGAGCAGCTTCTGCCCCAGGCTGGGTGGTCAATCAGTGCCGGGCACTGGCCACACCACGAGCCCTGAGGACAGTTTGGGCCTCTCGCTGCAAGAGACACGGAGGGGCTGGAGCGGGTGCGGGGAAGGGAACGGAGCTGGGGACAGGGCTGGA
>NW_010258753.1:1112-1388 GCF_000690775.1 Eurypyga helias
CATGTCGATTGTTCAGCCCCAGCCTCCAGCCCCGACCCAGCTGGCAGCGTGCGATGAAGGTGTGTGGTGCCTGCCAGGTCCAGGGGGATGAGGACAGAGGGATGAGGGGTGGGGAAGGTACACACGACAGCACCCCCGAGGCCCCCCATGCTCACCATCACTGCTGACAGCGTAGCCAACCGACGCGCCGCACGCCACAGAGGAGATGCTGGGGAGCTCTGGGATAAGCGTGGGTGCGCTCTTCTCCTCCGCGCCTGCCCCGAGGCCCAGCCGGCC
>NW_010258753.1:1403-4033 GCF_000690775.1 Eurypyga helias
GGCTGTAGGCTTTACCTGGAGCGCAACAGAAGCGCGGGAGGTGATTCCAGGGGGTCATAAACCTGCAGCAGGCCCTAGCTGGACTGTCTGCCCCGGGACTGACTCCTGGAGGAGCATCATTTCTTCCTACCATACCCGAGATCCCAAACAGGAGGCGCAGGGTGGGACAGAGACCCTTGAGCTTCCCAAAAATCAATAAGGTGAGCAGGTGACTCTGGGTTCCTGCCACCCGCCCTGCCCTTTGCTGCAAATTCACACCACCCTCGTTGCCTCCAACACTGAGGACTTGGAGGGTTCCAGCACGTCACCCCCACCCCAACACCTCCCCCCCACCTCAACACCTCCCCCCTCCCCTTGTGTGGCCGACCCGTCCTGCCGGCACTCACCCTCCGAGTCGACGCACACCGTGTGGTGCTGCCCGCCGGAAAACCCGACCCAGGACTTGGTGGAGTTCTTGAAGCAGGTCAGGTTCTGCGGGGAGAAGCAGGGCTCGGTGCCCTGGGTCCCTGTGGGATGGGACGCACAAACCCAGGCAGATCAGGTCCGTGGGCATCGGCAGCTCAGGCCAGGCACCAGCACCGAGCCATCCACCCTGGGGTTCACCCCACCACGGACTAACACAGCCCCCCCACCCCCAAAAGCCCCAGAACCAAATCTCTGCTCAAACCCACTGGCTGTAGGGGCTGGGACTAAACACAGCGCTACGCAGGGTGACCCCCACCCCCATTCCTGGTGTGTCCAGGGTCCGGGATGCCCGGCAGTGTCCCCCCAGCAGGCCAGGGCAGCATGGACAGGGACGTAAGCGAAGCTCACCCAGCTGGTGGTAGTTGGAGAGGCCGAATCCATAGATGTGTCCCTCCTGCGTGACGGCGAAGGTGAAATAAGCCCCGCAAAAGGCATCCTGGAAGCGCATTTTGCCTCTGTTGCCTTTGCCTCTGACAGGGACGCGCTGGGGGACCAGCAGGCGCTCTGGGGGCAGGAGACAAGGTGTCACACGGGGTCTAGTGATTTACAGCCTCTTCACCCCACCCCCGCGAGATCCAGCTCGCTGAATCCAAGCAACCGACGTAGGCGCAAGCCCCTGAGCAGCAGGGGAAGAGACTGGGCCTCTCTGCTCCTCTGCAAAGCACAGAGCTGCGGCCAAAGGGTGCGGCACCGCGCGCCTCTGAGCACCAAAGCGACTCACGCAGCCCTTTCCTCCCTCCTCGGTTGGCAAAGAGCGCCGGCACTCTCCCCAGCTGGCCCTGCTCGCCGCAGCCGCACGTGAAGAGGTCGCCGTCCACCGTCAGCATCACCAAGTGGTCATTCCCTGCGAAGAGATGGGGAGATGAGCACAGGAGTCATGCTCCAGGAACCCAGCGTCACCCAGGGGCTGAGGTCCCACACATAAACCCCATCCGTCCCAGCGAGAAAAGGGGGATACCTTGATGCCAGCTTCTGGCACAACTTAAACCACCGGGATCTCCCTCTTCCTGATCCCAGCTCCCCACCTGAAACTCCAAAGTTTCTCTGGGAAGGTTTAGGGGAACAGGTCCCCCCCTCAACCTCACCCGGGCCCTGGACAAGTTGCCCAGCTGCTCTGCTCAGCCTCCCACAGACCAGAAGAGGGTGAGAGCTTTGCCCCCACGGGGTCACGGTTAGGGCACCCTCGTAAGGCATTTTACATCAGATTGGGTCAAATATTAACGATACCGGTGGGGGTAGAAGATGACACAAGGTCTGTTCTCTCGAGAGGAAACCAAGCACAGCCTTGTACCTGGCTCGGAGCAGCCAAGAGGAAAAGGACATGGACTTTGTGGACCTTCACCTTCTCCCGAGGGTTGTGACAGCCTCGTGCACCGGCCTGACCCACGCACGCCCCAGGACCTCGCTCACCTGAGACGATTTTAACGACGGGCGCACTGAGCTGGAGCAGCACAGGAACGGAGCTCATCTTCATGGGCTCCAGCAAGCCGATCACCCCGTTGTTATCCTGGATGGAGACAGCCGCAGGGACATGAGCCGCAGACGCAGCAACCCTCAGCAGAGCTTCCCCAGCCCGAGAAATCAACATACCCGGAAAGAGCCCCAGACAAAAACCCTGCCGTCCTCCGTCAGCGCGGCCGTGTGACTGTCCCCCGCGGAGACCTGCACCACCTTTTCCTGCAGCTCCACTGGCCCTGGCCTGGTCTCGGACCCTTCTGCCGAGGTGTCGCGCCCGAGGGCGCCTTCGTCGTTGCAGCCGAAGGTGTAGATCTGCAGACAGACAGCGGACGGGTCAGGATGGGCCCCGCCGCGGCAACAGGATGAGTGTGAAGCGAGGGGACCGAGACCCACCAGGCTGAATTATCCCTTTAGTCCCCTAAAATTTTGAGGTCCGTGGCATGGAGACCACGCTCGTCCCCGAAGCTGGAGAGAATGATGTGTCTGAGCAAAATTCAGCCCCCCCCTGCTCCAGGACACGTCTCCGAGCTTGTGGGGAAAGGCAGCTCAGCCTCCCCCCACCCCCCCGGGGTGCTGCCCGCTGCACTCACTTTTCCCGTCTGGCTGAGGCACACCGTGTGCATCCCTCCAGCTTCCACCTGCACCATCATCTCCGGCAGCGGCACCAGGGCCGGCTTCTTCCTCTCCATCACGTCCTCGCCCAGGCC
>NW_010258754.1:0-1896 GCF_000690775.1 Eurypyga helias
GCGCAGGCGGCAGGCAACGAAAACCAGGTTTTGTATCCGATGTGGCATTCCCAGACCTCACAGAACCGGAGGAAGGATGGGGGAAAGGCGCAGGGGACAGTTAGTCCAGACGCAGAGAGGCTGGGAAGGGTATTGGAGGAGTGGATTTCAAAAAGGATAACGGGGAGCCGCAAAATTTTGTTTGTATTTGAATAAATTTGGTTTATTTTAATCAAATATCAAAAGCAGAAGGTAAAATATATTTCTAAGATCTTTTCTTCAAATTTATTAAATTTATTTAATTTATTCAACATAAGATAAGAACAAGATTTAAAATAGTACAAGTGCACTTGTCTTGATTAATAAAGCATTTTTAAATGTCTGGCTTATTGTTATTTATTATTAGGAAGTTTATGTCGTTTACCCCAATCACCGTCTTTTAAGATTGCAAATATATATATTTAGTATATCATTAGGAATGTATTGCTACAAACCCTGTATCAAATTTGCAAAAGAAGTAGATGAACTGTTAAATCTAGAGATTTTCCCGCATGCGGTTGAAAACCAAAACAAAACAGAACCACAGATAACTGAAGCACCCAAAGCAGAGAAATGTCAAGCGGAGGGACACGGGGTCACTCGTCCCACGGCAGGACCACGTACAGGGGGAGACGGGCCGAGAGGTCGGAATATGGCGCTGGCTATTTTTTTATAGCCTTTGACAAAGGCTTTTAGGGCAAAATTTAATTCGTCTGGGCTTCAGCTCTGTCTTCTTCCAGATCATGTGCTTCCTTTTTGGCCTCCCCTTCCTTTCCCTCCTGTCTGGAAGCGGGGAATTTGTCCTTGTTGTTCTCTTTTTTCCATTTCATCCTTCTGTTCTGAAACCAGATCTTTACCTGCCTCTCCGTGAGTCCTAGTGCGTGGGACACCTCGATCCTCCTCTTCCTGGTCAGATAGGGGTTAAAGAGGAACTCTTTTTCCAGCTCTAGAGTCTGGAATCGGCTGTATGTTTGTCTTCCTCTCCTCCTACCCGGGGCTGCTGTTTAAAACAAAAACACAGGGTTTGGGAGGTTGGTGCGCTCGTTCAAAACAAGCCGCAGGCAGGCAGCGGGTTCGGGGCCCTCGGGAAATCCCTCGAGAGAAGTCCCACAGAAACGCAGGGCAGAGGGCACGGAGGAGTCTAGAGCTTTACACATGAGTGCGGGAAAAACAGCCATAGCAGATGCAGCAAGCGCCCCAACTCTCTCCCTGCCTTAGGGTTTAACGGACCGAATTAACGGAGTGAATTTACTACCTGGTAACTGGCACCCCCCGACCCTCCCTCGGGAAATCCCTCGAGAGAAGTCCCACAGAAACGCAGGGCAGAGGGCACGGAGGAGTCTAGAGCTTTACACATGAGTGCGGGAAAAACAGCCATAGCAGATGCAGCAAGCGCCCCAACTCTCTCCCTGCCTTAGGGTTTAACGGACCGAATTAACGGAGTGAATTTACTACCTGGTAACTGGCACCCCCCGACCCTGCACCCTTCCCGTTCGGGCAGCGGCGACGGGAGCGGGGTCCCTGCGTGTCCGCTGCCCCTCTGTGTCCCAAGGCTACGCTTGGGGTGACGGCCGCCTTCCGCAGAGCTGTTTGCTTACTATATCGCTTTATTATCGCAAGGCACCGCGGCGATAGGAATCGCAGGGGAAGAGGCAGGGAGAGAGGAAGGCAGAGGCAGGGAGCGAGAGGCAGTGAGAAAGAAGCGGGAGGAGGAAAAGAAAGTTTCAAACTCAGACGTGAGATGGAAGCAAATTTTTGACTGCGTCCAACCTTGTGGTCTCATCCAGGGAAACATTTGAGCAGGAGACGAGCTCTGATTTAAGTGGTCTGGTTCCTCGCCAATATTAGCACTGGACGATTTACAGTCAGGATATTGTA
>NW_010258755.1:0-240 GCF_000690775.1 Eurypyga helias
GCCTGTAGCAAACTTCTACTACCATATCCCCTCTTCCCGCTCTCCCTTTAATCTTGACCCATAAGCTTTTGGTCAGCTCCTCATCCATCCCCAGGTGGAGTTCCACACATTCCAACTGGTCTCTGACATAGAGAGCAACCCCCCCTCTATGTCTCCCCTCCCTGGCCTTCCTGAAGAACCTTTATCCTCCCATTCTGACACTCCAGTTTTAGGAGTCGTCCCACCACGTCTCCCCACTGC
>NW_010258755.1:748-1720 GCF_000690775.1 Eurypyga helias
TGAAGGCCCTTTTGATGGCTTTTGGATTCCTCTCCTCCAGCTCATCATTGCCCACCTGCGTTACCAACAGAGGATAATAGTCACAGGGCTTTACCAGACCCAGAAGTCTCCTGGTGATGTCCCTAACCCGGAACCCAGGGAGACAGCAGACTTCTCTGTGGGATGGGTCTGGGTGGCATATCAGGCCCTCTGTTCCCCTCAGAAAGGAATCACCAATGACGGTGACCCTCCTCCTTTTTTTAATGGAAACCATCGTAATGTGTGGGCCTGATAGGGTCGTCCTAGGCATCTCCCTGGAAGGACCTTCCTCCGCAATTGCCTGGCTCTCAGGTTCCAGAGCCCCATATCTATTCTGCAAGGACAGCTGGGAAGGGGAGCAAGGGCCGGTCAAGGACCTGTTTCCATTCTGCTTCCTCCCTTAAGTTCCTTCCCTCTGCCTGATGGCAAGAGGCTATGGGATCAACTGCGAGCTGAGTGCCCTCCTTCTGCTGCCTTTTCCCTTTGGGTGGTAGTATAGTGAAGCGAGGACCTTTCTCCTTTTCACACTCCCTGATACTCCTCAGCCTCTCCACTTCCTCCTTCAGCTCCAGCACCATGCTGAGCAGATCATCAACCTGCTCACTCCTCACCCAGGGGCCGTCTCCGTTGTCCTCAGGTACGAAGGAATGGCTCAGGTCCTCCCTGCAGCTGGAGGCCTTAGCAGGACTGTTGTCTGAGTTGCAACACTCCTCTTAGCAGTCGCTTTTCTCTGAGTGGCTACCATGGCTGTGTCCTGCCCTCACCAACTGCTGCACCTCTCCCTGACTGCCGCGCCACTCCCTGACTGACACACCACGCTCTGTTTGCCTGTTCTGTTCTCCACGGTCTGGGTCTCTTGCGCTCCCTGGGTGGGTTTAAATCCCCCGCAGTTGCTCCCAACACTGTGCCTGTGTGTCGTCAGTCGCTCTCGCAGCGGCTGCCCGTCCCACACCG
>NW_010258755.1:1754-10337 GCF_000690775.1 Eurypyga helias
GCTCACTTCAGTCAAGCACGGAGCTGTGGCAGGAGCTGCTGTCACTGCCAAGTCCCACGCTGACTGAAGTTGTATCAGGTCTTCTGAATTTACTTGCATAGTTAACACACAGTGTGAAACAAAATTCTTTGACTTCAGCAGAGAAAAGGTATAGCTGAGGTTTTGTTTGGTTTCTTGGAGTGGCGGGGTGTGGGGGGAGGTTTGGTGGATTTTCTTGTTTATTTTGTACCATTTTAACAGGTTGTCCTGCTACCTCAATGTTCCTTCAGTTCATTAAAATCATTCCAGATAAAACCAAATATGACATACCATAAGCTATTATTTGTGATTCAGATCTTAGATGATTGCCACTATAGATTGGAATGCAATTTAATATAGTAAGTTATAAAATAATATGTCTGAGTGAGATGCATCATAATATAATCATGCTATCTTTCCTTTGAGATGGTTATACAACCTACTGTCTGGGAAAGGGCTTTCCAGGCTTCTGGAACAAATGTGTCTGAAGCTACAAAATAAGGTATACCATATATAAAATCAGCAAATTGGTTATTTAGTATCATATCTTAAGATCTGACAAATCTAAGCATTCTTATTGCATACTGTTTTTAATTTTGTCAGAAGAAATCTTCAGTTTTGTCAGATTCATACAAAAATTGATGCTATTTTCCAAGAGAGGCTTGAATGTTATACTCTGAGGTTGTTTTCACATTTTAAGAGCTATTAGCAAGAAGATGTTCAAAGATGGTATAAGAGAAAACCAGCAACCACTCATCACAAGAAATTAGATGATATGGCTCAAAACATCTTACATTAGAAAAAATGCAATAATCAGTCACCCTGATCTTTTACTTATATATAGGTAAATCAAATATTACTGTCACTTAAATAGTAGCATTAAAACATACACGATTTACCTGAGACCAGAAAAGTACTTTTGTGAAATATCCTACAGTCTTTCTTTGCTCTTCCTTGGTCATTGATTCCTTAACATCTTGCCTGAAATGAGATATAAATTTATATATCTGAAATGCATAAAGGCTAGATAGCCTTTGATGTGACATGTTTGAGTCATATGCTTCTTTGAATCAAAATGAATTGAATTAAAAGGCATCAGGCTGAAAGAATTAAATCTGGTACATTTAAGATGAACTAGAAAATGATGAAAAATTGAGAAAATTCATATAACTACCTCCTATGCTGAAAGAAATGGAAAACCATATAATAATTTTTAAAAGTAACAAGAAGTATGGAAATACAAAAGAAACAGTTGATTTTTACTATGCTGGGTGCTTTTCCTTAACAGGCTTTTCAGTTCTTACGGTCCAGAGCACAGAGGTCACTTCATTAAATTATTTGACAAAACTATTAGAGTGAGTCTAATACAAAAACGGTACATAACAAAGTGTTTAAGGGAGGACTTTAAAACACTTCTCTATCTAGATGAACAAAACACCTTCATACAGTGCCATTTAATATGCTCTGTTAAAAGTATGGCAAGTTCCATGTACAAGTAAAATCTACATCATATTCAGCCTTACTAAATGTGTTGTAGGAGCTAAGCATTGCCAGTGAAGAAGAATGTCACAGGCTATGTGCACAAGTGAAAATCTGCTACAGCTGGTCAACATGAAGTCAAAGACAACTGGGCACTCAGATTTTTGTCTGTGGTTTAAACTGCATATTTATTACTCATGGGCAAGGAGGTGTAAGTATGACTGTTACTTGCATAGGATTTTTATCTGAGTGGTGCATTCAGTGAAATAACAAGTTGATTAGTACAAATCTCAAATTATCTTCTGACTAGGTGCTACTTAAATTTGCCTTTCTCTTATGAAGGCCTAAACAGTAGAACTCAAAAAATAATTAAAGAAAAAAAGAAGACATACAGCTCTAATTTGTCTGCTTATAGGAAAATAAAGACTGGGACTAAACTGGATGGAAATTTTTGAAGCTGTTTAAGGCAAGAGGGATAACATTCTACATGTCTAACAGAAGAATTTAGCCAAAAGAAAGAGATAGCTATTAAAAAACTTTATCTTAAAGTTTTATGAAACAGAGAACTCTTAAGAGAAATTTAAAACATAGGAGATTCAGATTATGCAATCAAAGTTCTATACATTCCCAAAAAGATGCAACCAAACTACTTACCAGAAAAAAAAAAAAAAGAGAGGCATTTTCGTTAACAAAAAACCTGCAAATTAGTTATGTAAGAAGCAAGATCTGTTGGATTTCTTTTTTAGCAACTAAAGAAAATATTAGAGCCGGGGTTTTTCATACATTTTGCTGGCAAATTAAATACAGATATACAAAATCATGCTCTGCATAGCTTATAATTTTATTGTTTATTTTTTTTTCTTAGAGAGTTCTACACATCAAAAAATCAATAAAATAAATAAATAAAGCTAAATTGACTTGATATGTACTCAACTTGTTCGTTCATAGTTCGTGATTGTGTCATAAATGTTAAAATATAAGAAAAAATCCCATACCAATTGTTAACAGTCAGTTTTTTAAGGTTGTGGAAAAATTTATCTTGCAGACCTCCGAATTATTGTTTTTTTAGATTTATTGGATTTGTTAAACTAAAAATGAGTTTAGTTGTGGTTTAACAAATAAATTTAAATCATTGTATGCACAGTACATTGGAAATAATAGCATGCTGTCCTGTGATTGTATTTATTGCCGTTTACAGCAATTTTTCAAGCAGAAATTTTGATAATTTCAGATTTTCATTAAGTATACATTATTTTATATTAGTTAAACCTAAATTCAGAAAAACAAACCATTTTTTAGATCATGTTCCTCAGAAGGAAGTGTGAATATCACCACATTAAGCACCATTGTTATGTAAACAGCACTGAATTTTTGAATACGTTAATTTCTGATATGACTTAAACAAAAATCAGGCTCAAGCTCTTTTAAGAAAATTAATTGGAGGGTTTAAACATGTCCTACTACTGAAAGAAGTGTCATCTAAAATCTTGCTTGAATTAAAAATGATAAATATATACAAAATTAATCCATCCTCTACAATGCAGTTATTTCCTCAAAAATGAAAGGTTATATGGACTTGGGTCTGTCTGAATTTAGTACAAATCAGAGAGAATTTGATGCCAGTTCCTACTTTAAATTATGTCTTGCCTCAAAGGGTTCACTTAACTCTTCTCAGTTTCTTTTTGGCATCCGTAAAATGCAGATAATGTTTACTAAGCCACATTAAATGGGTGTGAGCAGTTCTGCCCATATGAGTTACCTACATTGCTGTTTAGAGACCTCTGGAAGACCTCAGTGGACATCAGTTGTATTTTCATTAACAAATCTAGACAAAATAAAGCAACAAGGTAAAACCTTTTGTCATGGAAAAAAAATGAGACATATCTGTTAATAAAGATGGTATGAGGGAAAAGGTGAATAACTTGTATGACAGAGAGATTCTAGATATGGGTTGACATATTGAACCATAAATTTAAAGTTTGTCTAGAAAGTAGTAACATGAATTTTATCTAAAACCTGACAGCTCTTCAACTGGAATTGATTGGAAATGAAAACATCCTAATCACAGGTTCCTTCAGATAAGACATTTCCATGACAGTATAAACAAGATATTTCCAGTAGAGAAAAAAAAAAAAAAAAAGGAGCATTCATGAACATTAATGTTTCATCTCAACACAAGAAAGAAATTATTGTACAGTTCAAAAAGTCGGTCATTGAAACTCCCTCTCTAGGTATGTGTTAGAAACCCCATTGCTGGAGGTTTTCAAGATGCAATTGGACAGGGTGCTAGACAATGTCACATATCTTTCCTTTCCCACAGCAAGTTGCATCAGATGGTCTTTCAAGGTCCTTTCCAAACTAGGCTATTCTATGACTCTACAAAATCATCTCAAATGTCAGTTATCTTCTTTTTAAGTTATGACTTGAATGAGGAACAGAGGAAGATGAAGTTGGCCTGTATGTTTAAAGCACTTTAATGAAAAAAAAAGGCAAGAAATTGTCTTCTTTCACCTAGTGGGTGAAGGTATATTAAAGGAAGAAGAAATACTTACGTAAAGGACAATGTTTTTGAACCACCAAATAGACATAGACTATTCCTCAATATGTTAAGCTGGTTATTAGAAGGTGTCCAGCCATCAGAAACATGGTTCCTGGAATAGACTTTTAATGTATGTAATGAGTTCAATGAGCTAATACCTTACAGAATAAGGTCTCAGTTTGATTAGTTTTCAGATGTGATTATAGCATGCTGCTACCTTAAACAGGTGAAGCTAGATTTGATGACCTGGAACAACCAGTTTCCACTAAAGTACAAGGAATTAGCATGGCAAAATGGTGTCAAAGAAATGCTATGTGTTAGGTGAAGCTTTAATCCTGTTCTCATTTATATCCCACTGATGAATTTAATGTAGATTTCTGCAAGATTTAGTCCTCTGTTACCCTATGTGAAACATAGAAATAATATGTAAATGTTATAATTAATAATGCTTTCATATCAAAGAAGAAACACAGAGAAACCATTAAGGGAGTTCTAGAACACAGTTTTGTTGTGGTGTGGTTTTGGTTTTGGCTTTTTTTTTCTATTATGACCTTTCAAGCCCTGTTGTCAATTTGCTTCTTATGAGTTACTCAGCTAGGAATAAAATTGTCATGAATTAAGTACATTTTAAGCAATGTGGATAAATAAAAATGAATTGGAGAAACACATCAGAGCATCTGGATACAACTGCCTCCAGCTTAGACAAATCTACACAGCTTGTTGTTGATCTGTCAGGGTCAGGACCAGGTGGTCAGGAGTTACGATCCCACTTTGTGATGGCTGTTATTTGCTTTTTATTTCTTCTGAAGAATATGTGACACCAAAGGGAATTTAAAAAAGTGTCTGGCTTTATTGTCCACAAAACCTCTCCATGGGTATATGATTAACTTTGCCTTTTGTCTGAGCAGACAGAACAGAGTCAAATTTTGCTTTTACTCCTGAACAGTGATCGCAAATTGAATACGACATGATCCAGTGTCTCAGATCTTCTACTAAGTTATTAGAATATGTAGGCAGAAAAGGAGGAAGATTTTAAAGGAGTTAATTATTCCCTTCCCTCAACACAGAATAGTTTGTCTAGTTCCTAACAGCAACCTCTGATAAGGAACCAGGCTGAACTCCCTGATGCCATCACCTCCCACCATCTGCTCCTGAGTCCCATACATATGTTCCATACACTCCCTCACTGTGATCTGCTTCCTCTTCTGCTGCAGTAGTCCCAACCCCTGCCTGTACCCCAGCTGTTTTCCAAAATGCTGTCAGCTCGTTCCTCTGTCTCTTGGCTGGCAAGAAATGGTTCATGAAAGGCCGAGTGTGACTGCAGAATAACCAGGTCTTACACACAGGCTCACCAAACAGCCAGTTAAGCCAGGCACCTGTCTGATAGACCACATTGTAATCTTTCCTTTTCAGCAGCAACACTTGCTAACTAACGCAAAAACTGTAGGTATTCTAAAAGGCCTCCCAATGTAAAATATGGCTGAAACAGTTAATCCTTCAAAAGTTACTGAAGAGCACTGACAGACAAAATTACATGTGAAACATATTCCTTGGGAAGCTAAGCTAAAAGTAAGATTAATGATTAATCTCACATTTCCTACCTCAAAATTATCCTGTAATTTACTTAGTAGGCCAATTTTCTTTTTTCTTTGCTCTCTACTGACACTGTATTTCAAGGACCCTTTGTTCACGTCAGAATTATTTGTAATTCAGCTTTCAGTATTTCATTTTATTCCTGCAGTTATCAGTTTAACTAATGTCTGCATTTTTTTTAGATCCTTTCTTTACTATGCCATGTGTATATATTTTTAACACTCTTCACTTCTTGCTTGAACTGCTCTTTATATCACCTTACTTAATCATGTTGACCTTTTCTGACCTTTTTGCTGTTTAAATTTAAACAGGAATGGATTTCAATTGCAGTCTGTTCAAGTATTTCTTAAATATTTACCACTTCTCCTCAGTACATTTGCCATGCGTTATAGAATTTCTATCAAAATCACCCAAGGCATTTTACATTCTTTCAACTCAGTTTTTCCAGAGTGAAAAATAATGAAATAAACCCTTAAAACCCATGTGCATCTTTCAAGTGCTTGCTTCTTGAGATTTTCAAATTCATTAATGTTGTATTCCTTAATTCTAATATTCTTTGGTTTGAATTTGCTATACATTATAGTATTAATTTCCAGTGAAAATCCAGTTCACGAAGGTCAGAGTCAAATGGTCTGTACTTTTTCCTTATTGTCGTTACGGATTCTGGAAAACACAAACTCCACTCCTTTTCATATCATATATTCTCTATAAAATATTCCTAAATATCCGGCGCAATGTGTCAATTTTTATGTCAGTGTAATAACACCTTTCAGTCGCTTTAAATTTGGAAGAAACTGATAAGGCCAGTGAATCAGTGTAAAGGTATAGAACACAGTTATGAAGTCCAGAAATCAAGTATGACTTCTTTGTAATACTATACCATCCATTATCATGAATTATCATGATATCAAATAATCATGAATTATTTTCTACTTGGTTATTGAGGTCTCTCTGATTTTCTGTCGACTAGAATGCCTTTAGTTCATACACCATATGAGTTACAGTAGCCTGTAAGGTGTTTTTATATGCAATGTGAATTCTTTTTTGCGTGAATCTTTTTTCTTTTTCCTCTCCATGGTGTTAATACAGATATTTTGAAGAGACATAATTCCTCCTCAGTAAGAGGAAGGGTACATGATCCTGCATGAGAGACTCAAGGCCAGATTTGGACTTCTTTCTGAAAGAAAAAGCCCTAGAAAATTTAAAGATCAAAAGCATTAACACATAGTCATGTAGTAATTCTATAATGTGAAAATTCAAACTCAACAAATTACAATATCCTCTATTTTCATTCTAAACACAATTATCCTTTCTGCATCCATGAAGATGAACAAATACACTTAGAGGTTTTGCACATTAAATTATTATTCTTTTTTAGGGAAATTACACAACTGCTGTGTGTTGCCTCAAAGATCAAGAAAGTAATATGTAAGACATGGACTCATCGACCAGCAGTTGGGATTAGCTTCACTTGTTCAGAATGCACTGGGTTTGGATGCTTATGAGGTCTCAGGTTCATTTTGCAGGCTGTTTAGGGTTAAATCATATGTACGAACAGTGTCAAAAGTCCCTAGATATTTTAGGATGGACTGACGGTGCATCCCTGTGGAGACCACATGGTTGTGGGGTAGCTGATAAGAAATGTGAGAACAAAATGAACAATACCTGAAACTAAGGTAACTGGTTTTTTTCTATTGTTTTTTAAGCTACACCTTCCACAGTTTTACATGCAGCAATTTAGACATATGAAAAAAAAAAAATCATGTCTGATTAAAATGGCTTAATAAAAATTTTAGCACATATCCATCCAAAAGAAATATACTGAATCTGAAACCATAAAATAAAGTAACTAATTCAGTAAAAGTTTTGCTGGATATAATTTAGCTGTTTCTGGAAGAGGTCAAAAAATGTTACAAGTTTGTCATAAACATCTATATAGAAGTGCTGTAGATTATCTGTTTGTTTTCCAAAAGTGTTCATTTAAACACAGTATGACTATAAAGGAAAAAAATCTCTACAATTAATTAATGTAAATTACAGAAGAGAAGGAAGGAAGGGAAGGAAGGCAGGCAGGAAAGCAGGAAGGCAGGAAGTCAGGCAGGCAGGCAGGAAGGCAGGCAGGAAGGCAGGAAGGCAGAAAGGCAGGCAGGAAGGCAGGAAGGCAGGACGGCAGGAAGGGAGGAGAATGCAGCACTTTCTTATGTTGGCTGAATTATGCAAGAAAATTGAAATGGTTAAAGTAGCAAAAAAAAGAAACTAAATGAAAATTATATTAGGTATTATGTTATATGGTTATTTAAAAATGGTAATCTCATTTTCAGTAAGAAAAATGCGTTTGTCAATAAATATGATCATACGTATTTCTAAAGATATAAGTTACAATATGGTATCTCTCATGAGAGTAAAATATATGATATCTTACATTTTTTAGCTTTCTGATTTTGGCATAGAAAGGTTATGAAATTTCTGTTCATGGTTTTCTAGTGCTCACATAGACCCTTAGACTTATTCCTAAAACAAATAAATGTGATAGCCACATTAATGTACTCAATGAGCTTTTAACAGCTCTTATGTTAAATCAGGTATACAACCACTCAGTGACAGAACTTCTTGATGGAGTGTGACTTCACACAAGCTAAGCATGTGCCCTTACAGTAAAGAGAATGTAGTACCTGACAGCTTATCGTCTGATATTCTCACAGTCACTCCTGTTTCAACCAGCTAACCACAGATGTCCATTTGCCTTTATGCATCTAGCTAATATTTACAGCTCTGAAACAGTCACTCAGCAGCCAGTCTTACACTTGTATGCCTATGGAACTGATGGTCTTATCATCTTCTCTCTACTTCCTATTCTTATTCACTTATTTCAATTATGTTCACATATCTATCATTCCAGCTAACAAAAGAAGGCATAAAATGTTATGGGGTTGTAATAAATCTAATGGGGGGGT
>NW_010258756.1:0-222 GCF_000690775.1 Eurypyga helias
CCAACCACCCCCTCGGGAGTACCCGGCGGGAATGCGCCATCCACCACCGGCACGAAAGCGAAGCGGAAAACCCCTTGTTGGGGCAAAACGGCCGCTTCCCGTTCCACCAATTCCGACGGCGCCTTGGCCCGGAGGCACTGGAGGAGTTGGCTGTCGTTGCTTCCCGATGGACATCCCAAGAGTTTTCCCAACGCCGCCGCCCGCTCCCGCCCTTCTCCCGCT
>NW_010258757.1:0-1194 GCF_000690775.1 Eurypyga helias
TGGCCTTGTTGAACTCCATGAGGAGGGTTCCCGGCAGCCCAGTGCTGGTAACGTGTCTCCTGCCTCTCTCCTCTGGGGGGGTGTGCTGCTATACTGGTGACACTGGTTTTAAAGCAAGGTGAGGGGTGTTTGGGTTTCCATCTGGTGACCCTGTGCCTGGCCGCGAGGAGGTAGGTAGGGCTGCTGGCGGCATGGCATGAGTGAAGACCAAAATAGTTGTTAAATGCCAAAGTTGGGGTTTCCTAGGGGAGAAACTGGAGCAGGCAACTTCTTGAAATAGAGTGTACTCAACCCACTGCTTGGGAGAGACAGAGTAAAAATAGAGAGGGTTTATTGCAAAGAGGAATTGCAGTGGGAACTGTCTCCTTGTGGGCAGACCACGGAGCTCAGGCTCTTGCTCGCTGCAGCACCTCCAGCTCCACGGCTTGCCGGGGTCCCTGCGTGGGCCCTGGCCACCCAGCGCCTGTCCGTGCCGCCTCCCGCGGCATTGCTCCGAAGCTCATGGCTGGACCACATGTGGTTTCCCACCTGGGCTCTGGGGCTCCTTCTCCCAAGGGAAGGTGAAAGCTCTCCGGGGGCTGCCGTAGGCCCAGCCGGTCCCGCTAACAGGGACGGAGGACAAACAAGCGAAGTGAGCCCTTGTCTGTCACAGAGTCCAGACCCTCTGGTTCTTGTCTTTGTGGTCTTGTCTGTAGTTTGCTACGTTTTTAGTAAGGCTTCTTGTCGCATGGATGGAGGAGGAGCCGTTAGAGGTTGTCCCACTGTTCGCACTTGGGATCCCGTCTCTGCCACCAGACCTGCATCAGGAGAGTTGTTCTGTGAATCTCTCTGATGAGAACTGTCTTTTCAGGGGGCAGCCATGGGGAATGTGTGTCTCTTCAGTGTTGTTTTACATGATATGTGTTTACTATTCTGTGTATATTTGTTAACGTCCCTAAAACATAATGCTGTGTTTCAGAACGTGACCTGTCCCACCACCTCTTTTACGGACCTGGCAGAAATCGTGTCCAGGATCGAGCCCGTGAAAGCCCCCGTGGCAGATGGTGAGTGGGGAGAGCCAAGTGTTGGGAAGGGCAGGGAGGTGGGGATGGCTCCTGCTTTCCTTTAACACCCCATGCTGTAATAGTGGTGCCTCAGGGCTGGCTGCCAGCCCCAGTGTCTGCTGTCCCCTCGCTTCACCCGGAGCTGTGTGCC
>NW_010258757.1:1302-9517 GCF_000690775.1 Eurypyga helias
CCGTGGTGGCGTGTTTTCCCGGCCACCGGCCCCCCCTGCCGAGCTGGCTGTCGTCCCCTAAGCTGGCCTGTCCTTGCCATGGCTGCGCTCTCTGGTCCGTGTCCTGCTGAGACAGGCGGAGGCTGGTGTGAAGCTTTGACTGGAGGAATTTTTCCCTGTTGTGAGCAGGATGGGGAGTGACTCACTGGCTCTGGTGCTTTCTCTACGCTCCTGTTTCGGGGAGCGCTAGCGAACTCATGAGGAAGAGGTAACGGCTCCCGCGCCTGCTGGCGAAGGCGCTCGGTGCCCCAGCTGTGCCCTGCGCAGCAGCTCCCGGTCAGACGCCGCCCAGCAGAGCGGTCAGAGCGTCGCAGGCCTGGAACCTCCCAGCGTTTCACCAGCGCTCCGGAGCTCGTTATGAACAGTCTCTCCCCCTCCTCCCGATGCCTTGTTCCTGCAGTGGGAAATCTAAAGTTAGCAGTCCTCCCATCTGTGACTGTGTGTAGAGATGTCCCCGTGGTAATTTGAAATGCTAATTGCAATCATATGCCTCGGGAAGAAAATATTAATCAAATGTGGTTGAAACAGCCATTGTGAATAAGAACGAAGCGTTGATGGAACGTGATTATTTAAGGTCTTGAGACCTGCTAGGATTTAACCAGTGTTTGGGGACGGCGCTGCCTCCTTTCCGCAGCGTCGGATCGTTCGCCCCCGTTGGAAGACCTGCCTTCTGCTGGGGATGGCCACGGGTGTAACTACGGGACACGTCCGTCACAAAGGAGATAGGGCAGGTTTTGGGCTAAGGAGGCTGGGCGCGGGGGCTACCTGGGACGGGGTGGCTGGGTGCCACGTGCTCCTCGCGGGTGGTGAGAGCTGCTGGTTGTAGAGCCCAGAGGAGGGGGAGGATGGCAGGAGAGTCGTGCATGTGGGTGCTGGGTCTGAAGGACCGTTTTTATCCCTGTAGTGGGTGACTCCGTGCGCTGCCTGCAGGGACCGTGCCTGTTTCTCAGTTGGGCAGGGGTGGTAAAGGCATTCCTCTGGACTCGGCATTGCCTCGGTGCCTGTGGGATGGCGTGGCTATTGCTAGAGGTACCCGGAGCTATCGGGGGGAGCTCAGACGGAGGGTGACACCCCCCGGCAGTGGCCCTGCGGCTGTACGTGCTGGTGAGCCTTCGGGTTTGTCCGCTGGTGATGGTGATGACCATGGTCTGACTGCTTTCGTCCTGCGTACGTAAGACGACGGCGTGCTGCTCCGTACCTGGCTGTGAAACGGCCCGGTCAGCGGGTGAAACCTCCGTTCTCCCTGGAAATCCCTTGGAGCGAGAGCTCAGACCACAGGGATTTAGAAGGGTTCTGCTGGCCATGACTGCTTAAGGCAAGTCGTGGGCTGAGTGGAGAGATTACGTCTGTACTTGTGTTGTGAAGAAGGCAAATGACAGCGATGGTGTTCGCTGTGACTGGGAAGCCCCGGAGTATGAGGGGTGGGGGGCCCCAAGGGGCAGAGGCCATCTCGGGGGGGGCAGGGCAGGCAGCTTGCTTCTCCACTTGAGCAAACTGAGAGCAAAGGAAAGGGGAGACTGTCCGTCAGGAAGAGCTGAGCAGGGGGAAGCTGGGCACAGGCCTGTGCTGGACCCCGGGTACGTGAACGCTGACGGTGAGCATGTGGGGAAGCGTCTGTAGGAGAACAGCAGCTCCAGTCACAGCTGAGCCGCTGCAGTGTTTGTGGCTGTGGTTCTGTTCGCCATCCAAATGCTTCCTCGGCCGGGAATTTCTGTCTCTGCTCAGTGGTGATTGCATTTCCACGGCTGTGGCCAGAGGAGCACGGATGCCACCCTCCAAGGGTGGCTCAGCCGCGTCTGTGGCCGCGTGCCCACCTGTGAGGGATTCTGAGGACCAAAGTGGTGCAGGCTCCGGGGTGATTTCCCACAGTGGGTCTCATGTCCCGCTTTTCAAAGGAGCCCTGCTTTGGGCTGTCCCCACGGCCAGGTTTCGGGGAGTGAGGTGAGGCAGCACACAATGGCTGGAGATCAGGTCATGTAGAGGAGCAAGTGGAGCAACAGCCATTTGGAAAAAAAGACTTGGGAGAGAGACGTGTTAATTGTGGCGTGAAATGTCTGGGTTTGCCATACACTTAGGCAGGAGACATCCCAGAACCTCTCAAGGGACATAGTTACTGGGCACTAGGTCACCCTCTGCATCTTTGCTGCTTAAAAAGTACTTTTATCAAGAAGCACTAATGCATCTTGGCATGTGATGAGCCACCGGATTCCCTGATTTACCTGTCAGTGCTGCTGAAACACAAACGCTCTAGCTGCACAGCACCAAGTTTCTTCAAACGTGGTGTGTCGTCTGCAGAAATAGGTCTGGAGAAGAAATGCTAAAAGCTACAGAACCACAAAGTGGAACTGTGGCATGAGGAGTGGCTGGGTGCCCTTCCTGCTGGGAATATGCTCCCCCTGCTAGTGGTAGGCTCAGGTGCCTTTCCCTGCTGTCATTCGTCTTCCCTCGCTGGTTTTGGAGCTGCGGTGTTTGGGCGTTGGTGCGTTGTCATGGTTTAACACCAGCCAGCAGCTAAGCAGCACACAGCCGCTCGCTCACTCCCTCCCTCCCCTCTCCCCCAGTGGGGTGGGGAGAGAGTCAGAGGAAAAGACAAGGAAACTCATGGGATAAGAACAATTTAATAATTGAAAAGAAAATAAATAATGATACTAATATTACTAGCAATGCTAATATTACCACTAATAATAATAACAGTACTTTAATATGTATAGAAAATAAAGCAAATCACACAACTGCTCACCACCTGCTGACCACCACCCAGCCAGTCCCTAAGCAGCCAGAGCCAGAGAGAACGAGTCAGACCCCCCAGTCAACTCCCCTCAACTTATACACGGAGCGTGACGTCTTACGGCATGGAATGTCAGTTTGTGTCAGCTGTCTGGGCTGTGTCCCCTCCCAGCCTCTTGTAGAGAAAGAGCTGGGATCATGGGGTGTATGAGGAATGAAACAAGTCCTTGGCTTAATGTAAACATTGCTTGGCAACAATTAAAAACATTAGTGTATTGTCAACGTTCTTAGTACAACTAGAGCCTTGTATGAACTCCTGAGAGTAGAATTAACTCTGTCCCAACTAAGACCAGCACTGTGGCAAGCAGGGCAGCGAGGCCTGGGTCCTGCTTGATGATTCTGGGAGGTTTTGTAGTGTAAAGGAGTGGTCGCCCCTTGGGCCCCAGACACTCAGCCTGGAGGGGGCAATGGCAGATGATCATTAGGGACAGCAGGAGCCTTCTGTTCTCCTTTCCCCTCTAGCACCTGTGTGAGCTGGGAGAAGGGACACCCTTCTTTTGTCTTTTAGTGTCTGGAGAGAGGCCTGTTAAATGCTGAATAGTGCTTGGAAAATCAGGGAGTTTGGGTTTGATGGTTTGTCGGTTTTACTGGAGCTTTAAGCTGCCTGTGCTGGTTGATTGTGCTGGTGGTTGCTGCTCAGATGAGTTTCCAGTTTCTCTGGTATGTTTTCTCATCTATTGTAATGATAATTCTCTGATCCACAGTTAAAAAAAAATATTAAAAAATAAAAAACCAGACCAAATGTCTTTAATCCTCATGTTCTAGCAGTTGGTTGCAGTTATGCGTTAGAAGAAAACGCCGTGGAACAGACTGTGCTGTTGTCTCAGTGTGGAGCAGATGCTATTGACTGTTCCCAAAAGGAATACTTAACCGAGAATCCGGTTTTAACGTGAGCCACTTTCTCCCCTGCTGGGCTGAAAACCAGGTGCTGCTTCAGCAGCTCAGCCTGCACCTGAATTAACTCACGGAAGCGGCGGAAAACCTCGTGTCCCACAACCCCAACTTTCTGCCGTTTTAGTGCTTTGACTTGCGTTCTGAGAAACCTTGTGCCAGAGACTGTGTGATGGGGAGGTGGCTGTCACCCCAGGTTTCACGCTGGGTGTTGTCCCGCAGCTCTGCAGCGGCAGGTGGGGCCGGCGACGGGCGTCTGCCCGGGTATTGCTGAGCTGCTGCGGCAGGCAGTGCTCGTAGGAGGTGACTCTCCTGACTCTGTGATGGACCTAAAGGCATCTCCAGGTGCTGGACGGGCACTGACTGCGCTGATGTACCCCGTTCCTTGGGAACGGGCTTTGGGGCCGGGGCCTGGTGGCAGTGTGTGCGGCTGTGCCACACGCAGAGCGCCTGAGCTGCCCTGAACTGCTTCATCCACTGGGTCACTGGAGAGCGCGGGTGACCGTCCCCTGGGGAGAGGAGTGTAAGTGTCACTGTCCCCTGTGACCAGAGACTGGGAGACATAATTGTCGTCTCCACACCAGGAAGATCTCGTCCTAGGCTGGGACACCCCTGTTCCCAGTGGGACTGTGGCTGAGGTGTCCAGGGGGTCGGTAGCCCATAGGCAATGTCTTCTGAAGGGTTATTGCAGTTCTCATCGGGACAGATGTGGGGAGCATCGCCCCACTACCAGCGTGTGTGTCACGTTGGGCTGGGCAGCTGGAGCCCCCCGAGTGACACAGGTTGTGTCTCACTGCCCTCTCCAGGCACTTGAGATGCTGGAGGGCTCCGGGACACCAATTCCTGTAGAGGACAGGGCTTATTCTGTGACCTGGCTGGAGAGCTGCGGCTGTGGCTGAGTAGTCCCGGCTCACTCAGCCGCCCTGCTCCGTGCCGATGCTCAGTGCAGGCGGCTGTCGTTCCTCTTCCAGTTCTCTGCCTCTCGGGATGCTCGTTACAGCCGGTGCTTTTTCTCTTCTCTCCCTTTAGATGAGTCAGACTACCAGACCGAGTACGAGGAAGAAATCCTGGACAACCAGAAGGATGATTATATCGATTTCATAGGCGACCAGGTTGAAGAAGACTCCGACTCGGTATGAACTGCCCTGGCAGCAGGCAGTGCCAGTGTAGTTGCGGAGTCCCGTGTGGGGAAGGATACTGGGATCAGCACCTGGAAGGGGCGTGCGGAGGAGGGCTGAGCAGCAGCGTTTGCTTTTCGTGTAGGACAGGCGCTAAGTGACACGTGCTCACCCTGCTCAGGTCACTCATCTGCAGTGGGGCTGTGGTGGCAAACCCTGGCCACGGCTAAAACCTCTGCGCAGCCCCGTGGGTTTGCTCATGGGAGGGGTCAGGGCTGGGGAGCGAAGGCAGGAGGAGAGGCTGAGGGAGCTGCTTTTTCCAGCCTGGAGGAGAGGAGGTGAAGAGAGGATCTGCCTGCTGGGTGGTTATGGAGGAGACAGCAGCAGAGACGCACGGAAGCGAGGAGCTAGACAGGATGTGTGCGGAAGGAAACCCTCACTGGGTAGAGGGGGACATCCTTCCCGGCAGCGGGCTGTGCAGGGCAGTGGTGGGAACTCCATCCTGGCAGGTACTTGAAAACCAAGTAGATGCCCCGAAGAACCAGACCCAGCATTACTTAGCCCCTTTGGAGCAGGAAGCGGTACCCTCCGAGTTCCCTGCAGCCAAAGCTGTTCCGTTCTGTGGGACATCAGGTCTACCGTGAGGAGACCCCCCCGCAGTGCAGCCAGACATCCCGCCACGTGGCCCACGGCTGGAGAAACCAGTCTGGGAAGGGTTGTGTCTCCTAGTCCCTCCAGCCCTGCTTGGAGTGGCCGGCAGGTTTAAAAGGCGAAGCTGCCTGTTGTGTTGGACGTGGCGCGTTTCTCAGCGGAGCCTGGGAGCAGGTTGGGAAGGTGCCCGGCCTGGGCAGCTGCCCACGGGAGGATGTAAGACGGCTCCAGGGCTTTGAGTGAGGAGCTGAGGTGGCAGCAGAAAGATTTTGTTTGCTGGGCTGATACTTGGGTGGACAAAGAAGAGGGGGAGGGGACAGACTCTGTGCAGCTCGGAGAGGATGCTGAAGAAGGAAATTGGGCTTTTAAAAATTTATTTACTTATTCTCCTTCAGGATGAAGATATGCAGATCAGAAAGCGCAGGAATCTCCCCAGCATGGATGGCCAGGCAAGCAGCACGGGAGAGCCAGGCTAGCACTCGGAAGAGTCTGACCTTGCCGGCTGAGCACTACATCCCGTTCGTACTGACAGCAGCTGTGTTTATTTATTAAATATTTTAAAAACCAAACCAACGCCTAGTTGCAATTAAGCAAGCTTTCGTCCTTCTCCAGACAGGGTGTGGGGCATTTGGCTGCCAGCACCAAGCACAAATACCTGCGTTGTGCCCAGGGTCCTGTGGGCCTCCTGGGGCGGTGGCGGATGTGCCGTATGCCCTCGTACGGGGGCTGCTGTGAGCGCCTGGTTATCAACCCGCTGAGAGCAGCAGAGGGGAATCGTGCTGGGAACGCGCAGTTAACCGCTGCCTGGGTTTTTGCTGCTCTACGTTCCAGTTGCTGTTTTTACTGCAGGGGCCCAGAGAATGATGGGATACGATCCCGCCATGTGCCGAAAAGGCTCCAAGCAGCAGCAGTAGACAGGGAGGGTTCGTGGGTCGCAGCAGCAGCATTGCTTTCTCTTCATATGAATCAGGTAACTGTGACTAACTCCTCAGTGACTTTCAACCGCACACTTGTGAGCAGCGCTCTGACAGGGGCGAGTCTGAATGTATTTCACTTGAAATCTCAACCTAAGAATTCAGTTCACGTGAACACTATAGAGCTGGTGTCCTCCAGCCGTCAGCGGAACGTTTACTGATGGATCATGGAGCTGACGCTTGCCGGGCAACTGTGGAGTCACTACCTGGCTGTATGTGCCCTGTGAAATAAAGTTATTCTGCTGGATTGAGGTGTCTGAGTGCTTCTTCGTGTTGGGTCCCACAGAGAGAAAGTTGGCAGCAACCAAGACCCAACTTGCCTCCACGTGTATCCGACTTGCCAGGAAATACGCGCGGCGTTCAGTTCCTGACCCTGGCGGGAGTCTCCTGGTCTGTTGTCAAGCGCTGGAGAGAAGTCTCCTTGCTCCCCCGCTGAGGGCTGCAGCAGCCCATGTGAGCTGGCCCGCGTTCAGAATCCCCCGGCACTCGCTCTTGTCTCACATCTGCTGTTGCCGCCGGCGCCAGTTGGATGGATGAGCGGTTCTTGCGTTACGTGCACTCTTGTGCTCAGCACCAGCTCGAGGCGCCCGTGCCTTGGGGGCTTTTGCCATCTAACCACAGCGCTGAGGATGCTCCTCAAAGCTGCCGCCTTTGCTGAGCTGCCCGGACCCTCTGGTGTGGGGGTGGGCAGCCGGCGGTGCCGCTTCCAGCTGTGGCCAGAGCTGGGCAGCACGACGCTGGGGCCAGCAACGCCTGTGGTGGCACCACCGAGCACCGTGGTGGTTGTAAAGGCTGCAAGAATTGGGCTTGTTCCGCCTGGAGAAGAGGAGGCTCCGAGGAGACCTCATTGCAGCTTTCCAGTGCCTGAAGGGGCTACAAGGGTGCTGGGGGGGACTTTTTACAAGGGCCTGTAGTGACAGGACAGGGGGAAATGGGTATAAATTGAAAACAGGGAGGTTTAGATTAGATATCAGGAAGAAATTCTTCCTGCAGAGGGTGGTGAGGCACTGGGACAGGTTGCCCAGAGAAGCTGTGGATGCCCCATCCCTGGAAGTGTCCAAGGCCAGGCTGGATGAGGCTTGGAGCAACCTGGTCTAGTGGAAGGTGTCCCTGCCCATGGCAGGGGGGTTGGAACTGGATGATCCTTAAGGTCCCTTCCAACCCAAACCATTCCGTGATTCTATGATTCTCTTCCCTGCGTTTAACCTCCTCCCAGTATCCTCCCTCATGGCACAGACTCCTCTCCCTGCTCCGCACCCTGTTCTGCTCCGTCATCTCCCTGAATGTGCAGCCTTTGCCCGGCGGGGCCCTTCCTGCTCTTTTCGAGTGTCAGAGCCTCAGGGCAGTGTTTTGGGGTGCAGCCTCGGCAGGACCCCGGCCTGGCTCACCCCCAGCTGACCCTAGGCCCGTTCAGAAGCGACGGAAACGATCGGGGATCTTCCCTGCGAGGGTCATCTGGATCTTTGATGGCAGATTCGGGTTAATGCGGTTGTACAGAAAACGTTGCAGGTTCTGGAGGTTGGTCCCAGCTCTGGAAAACGATTAATTCTCACACAGAAAACTTGCAAATGGCTTTTAAAGTGGAGGAGGAGCAGCCGGGGGCTTCTGTGAGGACACAGGCTGCCTCTTGGGTGTAATTTCCGTTGAGGGGGTTACGGTGGGGTGTCGGTGCCCGTCGGGGGGAGGCTCATAAGCGGGTGACAGCACGGGGGTGCGAGAGCCCAGGGTGCAGGCGGCTGCCTCGTCGGGGGGGGC
>NW_010258757.1:9691-12014 GCF_000690775.1 Eurypyga helias
CGCATGGGAGCAGCACATGACCTGTTCCTCCTCTGGAGATGGCTCCGGTGGGATTTGGGAAGAAGAATGACCCACTATTGCCCATGTAGCAGCTGGAGGCACCTCTCCAAAATCTCTGGGAAGCCTTTCCTGGCCAGGAGAGAGCTTGGATTACACGCTGCGAGGCTCCAGCTCGTACATGGCTGTTTGCCGTGGCAGCTTCTTGGGTTTTTCTCCCTGTGCCGAGCCCGTCAGGTTCATGCCACCGCTCGGAGTTCGCTCTGCGGGCAGGAACGGCCGGAGCTGCAGCGGGACCCTGCGATGCTCCTTCCCTGGCAGACGTCATTCTCGCTGCGTGTTGTTCCAAAATTAATCGCGTTTACTCGTGCTCCCTTGACCTCCTCCGACGCGTGGTTTTCCTTGTGTGCCGCCCGAGGACTGTGTTTAAGCTGTCAAGATGCGGAGGCTTTACCGCGCCTCTGGGCTTAATTTACTGTAGCTGTGAGTAAGAGCCGGCAATAAAATCAGTGAAAGAGCAATACAGCAAATATTTTCCCCAACCACAGGGGCTTGGTGAGGCTGGACTGGCACCCGCTGCTGCCCACCGTGCTGAGACCCCTGCCATAACGTGGGCACGGGGGGCTGCAGGACCCGGGGGTGCCCGCGGGACCGCATTGGGGTTATTAAGACATCGTTTCGTTGAGGAATGTGATTTTGTGATGTGGCTTTTGCTGGCACGAGGACACAGACTCCCTTGAGCTCCTTCCCAGCTGACGGCTGATTCCTCTCCCATTGGCTCTGGTGGGGTTTCTGTCCCTGCTCCATGTCCCCATCCCTTCCTCAGGTCATGGTGGGTCTGACCCTATTTTTCGCCAGTGGCCTTAATTTGGGGTTTGGTGTTGAGGAATGTGATTTTGTGATGTGGCTTTTGCTGGCACGAGGACACAGACTCCCTTGAGCTCCTTCCCAGCTGACGGCTGATTCCTCTCCCATTGGCTCTGGTGGGGTTTCTGTCCCTGCTCCATGTCCCCATCCCTTCCTCAGGTCATGGTGGGTCTGACCCTATTTTTCGCCAGTGGCCTTAATTTGGGGTTTGGTGTAAATGGAGCTGAAAGTTTCTGGGAGCTGGCGGCACCCACACCTGCACCCACGTCCTGCACCCGGGAGCTGCCTTGGGAAATAGGGATGGGGCACAGCTGCCCGCAGGCACAGAGAGGTGCTGGGGTGTCTGGCTAGCTGCAACCTGGGGAGATCCGGCAGCTCTGCCCAGCCCCCCTCCCTGTTGGAATCGAGGCTTTCAGAGCAGCCGTGGCACTAGCAACTGCAATAAAAGCATTGCCTGGTGTTTGAAAAAATGATATGGAAAAGCAGAATCAGAGTGTTACTGCTGTTCATCCTGGGTTTAGAGGTGAATGTACCACAAGTCTATCCCAGTGTGTGTTGGGGATGTTGCATGCCGCAGGAGCAGCCCTGCACAGCGGTTCCAGCCTTGGGAATGCGCCCGGGGCCTGCACGTCACTTAGGACAGACGTGACACTTCACAGCTAATTGGCCAAGCCACCGTCACAGCTCGCCAGCTCTTAATTAAGCCTTGCTCCATCGGGTTACGGACAGCGATGAGCTTCCCGCCAGGAAGCAGCTGACCTCCAGCTCTGGAAACGCAGTCGGGCTCATCCGTGAGGAGTGACATTTGGGTCCGATGTGGCCTGGATGCTGAACCACAGCGTGCTCAGCCCGAGGCCACCCGGATGGCGTGGGACACCCTGGCACTGGTACCCACGGGGTGCAGACGCTAACGGTGCTGCTGGACATCTTGATTTAGCCAGGGTGTCTGTCAGGGAGGGCAGGCTTAGCAGGGTGACAGGGGCCTTGCAGGGAGGAGCACAGCTCAGTGTTACAGCACTCCAGCAGTGTGTAATCCCGGATCAAACAGAGCACTAAGTGTGCATTAATTTTAGATGTACCACAAATGCTGGTTTTTCTTCGAAGGCGGCCCATCAGATGCGATGCTCAGCCCCAGAGGAGTGTGTCAATAAAGCTGGTGCCTCGCTTGAGCAGCCCTGGCCCGCCCGCCCGTTCCTGGGCAGGACGGGGTGAGCTCTGTGCTGTGCCCGTGGCCACGCGCTTGAGTGCATTGTCACTGCCTGGGCCACCGTGGGCAGTCACGGGTGGCCCCAAATGCCCTGCTCACCCCTGGAGCTGGTTGGCAGGGTGCCCGCAGCCTGGCGGGCTCGGGGCGCACAGGGGGCTGCTCTTCGCACTGGCTGCGGGCAACATAATGGTTTCTTACTCCCTCTTGGGTGCGTGTGTCCCATCCTCGTGGGCTGAGCTGCAAAACTGGATT
>NW_010258757.1:12042-13301 GCF_000690775.1 Eurypyga helias
GGCAGAGGCACTCGGTGGCAGTTCTCAGCCAGCCGCTGCCATTCCCAGACGGATTGTTTCTGCTCCTTGAGTGAGAATTTGCCGAGGCTGTGCGGCACGTTGGCTCTCACGTGGTTGTATGTGGCAGGGAAGGACACGTGTGCCAGCTCTGTCGTCCTTGGCTTCACCATTCTCTGTCCTGTCTTGGTGCCTTCCCCTCCCCGGCTGGTGTGAGTCTGTTCCTGCAGCGTGTGCCCAGGCTGGTGCTGCTGTCCCTCTCCCGAATTAGCTGGAAGTGGCTGGTGGGTGACTCCTCTCCCCGCTGCAGAGCTGGGGCATGCCAGTCCAGCTCGGAGCATCCCTTAACCTGCTGCCCCATGGCTCCCCGCAGCACTCGGTCACCCAGTGACTGTAAAATCCCTGCCCTCCGCTGGCTTCCGCACTGGAAATAGAAAGCTTGACGAAGCGAAGATCGGAAAAGCTTTTAGAGCGGGGCTGGCAAAGTGGTGCACCCTCGGGATTTTAGGAGTAATGAGGCAGGAAAGAGCTGGCGAGGAGGCGGTCATGCCAGCCTCGTGGGTCCACGCCTGGGCTGTGGCCAAGTGCCAGCGTGGGGCTGCCCGACCCAGCCAGCACCGGCCACCCTCGAAGCTCCTGATGGGACACATACCCGGGCTGAAGGGGATTCTGCTCCCTGAAAGCAGAGGGGAGAGCTGAGCCCTGGAGGGGTGGTTGGGGTGAGTGTGCCTCCTCTTTCTGAGGCTTCTCTTCTGTGAGCAAGGAGCCTTTCGGTGCACTCCAAGGGTCAGGAAAGAGGTTTTCTAAGAGCTGCCACAATTCACGGAGACGGTGTCTGCACTGCGGCCGTTCCTCAGTGTGAAAGGGGTGGCAGAAGGGCTTTTCCACTCCCTCACAGTAACCCCGGGATGGCGAGTGGGGATTTGAGGGTGCTGGCAGGGGTGGATGACCTAAACCAGTACCCGGCTGGGGTGGTTGGTAGCACCCTGCCAGCCCCCGTCCCTCAAGCGCCCGGATCGCACAGCCCTGGGGAGGGGAGCTGAGGTTGAGCCCTCAGCACCACGGGTGATGGGGAGGTTCCGCAGAAGGTCAAGGCAGAGGCACTGGCTGCAGAGCGATGCTGGGGCTGGAGCTGCGGGCAAGGTGGGCACCAGGGCCTGGGCATGGCCCAGGCATCACAGCAGCTCCGCTTGCATCACCAGGGTCAAGCTGGATGGGGCTCCACGGGGGACCAACCGGGCTGGCTACATCATTTGGCTGGC
>NW_010258757.1:13400-13735 GCF_000690775.1 Eurypyga helias
AAGCACAGAGCCCCAACAAACAGGCTGTCAAGTCCCAGCGGTGCAGCGCCCACCTGGGACCCTGCACGTGTCCCCACTGCAGGCAGCCCTGGCTCTCACGGGACCCTCTTCCTCCTCCCCAAAATCTGCCCTGGGCCGGCTGTGCTGATCCGCAGGGAGGCAAAGCACCGTGTGCTAGGGTTGTGGTGCCCCAGGGAGCCGTTCCCGGGCTGCCCACATCCTTCCCAGCACATGGCCAAGCAGGGACCCAGCGGGACGAGCGCTTTGCCTTGCCAAAGTAGGTCACGCCGTGAACTTGAGCGATGCGGCGGGCAGAGCTAAAAATACCGGCAGAG
>NW_010258757.1:13780-16914 GCF_000690775.1 Eurypyga helias
GACTTTGGCCACGAGATGCCCCGCTCCTGGCCCCATCCAGGAGGGTCACCGAGGCCCTGGGGCTGCTGGGGCCAGGGGTGATTTAGGAGCAGGTGCTGGAAAAGCCCCTCTGGGGCTGCAGGTCCAGAACCTGCCCAAGAAAATGCCTCTCTGCTGGTGGAGAAAATAAGCCATCGCAAGGCAACTTGCAGCCAGGTCCCTGCTCCTCGCAGAGACCCTCCCATGAGACTTGGGTGTCTCATCTCCAGCCTCCTCATCTGCTGCCTCGGAAAACCACCTCAGCTTCCCTTTATTATGGACGTGTTAACAATTAGTGGCAGAAAACAGCTTTGTGGGAAGGGATGTAACCCAGGCCTGGCACAAGAACCCGGCTGGTTTTCTCTTGGGGAAGAGAGCGCTTCAGCGTCACACTTTCGGAGGGTGCCAGGAGGACGGGGACGATGGCCTGCGGTGTGCTGCTGGGCTGAGCATGGCCAGGTCCTTGCGCTGCTGCATGGTAGATCTGGTACACGGTTGCAAGGTGAACCCTGTCCCCAGCCCCATGGTTTGCACCCCATGGGGTGCCTGCAGCTCAAGGGCTATGTTTGTCTCCTCTCTGGGACCTGGTCTGTCTCCTCTGGGACTTCAGCTGTCCCCTCTCTGGTCACCGCTCCTCGCACTGTAGAAGAGCACAGCCAGGACAATCCCGCTTTTCTCATCCTCTGCCTCCAGTTTGAGCAGCTGGGGCCAGCGCTGTGTCGCTGGAGTGCTGCAGAAGCAACTGCCTCCACCTTACCTTCCCTGATGTTGTCTAGACTCTCCGCATCCCATCTTTTTTGGATGAAACATTTCCATCGTTCCTGTTGGAAAGCTGGCCTATTTTAACGCTGCCAAGTGAAAGTGGGTTGGCACACAGAAAAGATCCCAGTTGCTCTGTCTAACTTCTGTCATAATTATTCACTGCCAGTCCTCCTGCTTCCAGCAGCTGTATAATTTATCAGCTGTGTTTTGTGCTCATTTCTCAATCAATGATGAAAACATTGATTAGTGTCAGGCTGGGACCAACTCCTGCAGAATCCCTCTAAATCATCTCTGTTCACTGATGACTCCTTGTTTTGGAGATGGGTTTGCAGCTCTCCAGCCCTTTAATGTGGGCTTTATTCAGATTGTAGAGTGCTAAATTTGTAATTAGGGTGTCATATGATATTAAGTCAAACACGTTGCCAAAAGCTAAGCAAATAATGGCTACGTGGTAACCTTTATCTACGAACTTGTAATTTTCTCCAAAGATGAAATAAGGCTCATTTGACAGGGCATTTTCCACTACACCACACCAACGGGTGTATTTTTAATCCTTGAATTCTATATTAATTGGGCCCTCTGTGTCCTCTCCAGTTTCCAGTCTGAATGTCATGTTGGACAGACCAACCGCTATCCAGGGCAGCCGTTTCCCTCGCTGAGCACCACGTTAGCATCCTGCCAAACTTGGCGCCTCCCCAGGCTTTGAGCTTTTCCAAGCGAGTGAACGCTCTCAGCCCGGCATGCTGCTGGCAGGCCCTCAGGTGCGGATCACGCGGATCTGCAGGTTTAGAAACCCCACAGAAGTCACCCAAGATGCTCTCGGTTGTTAGTAGACCAAGGAGTAGTTCATCATCCTCGTGTCTTACATTCCCATCCTTTCCAAATGCAGAAGAGACACCCCGAGGGCCTTGTCACTAGCAGTGCACCTCCTCATCTAGAGATGCCGTGACTGCTCCATGCTCGGATGTCTTCAAAATTCATCGGGGCGATCCCAGAGCACAGCGGTGTTGCTTTGACAGCGGTC
The DNA here is from genome assembly GCF_000690775.1 of Eurypyga helias. Taxonomy (NCBI): domain Eukaryota; kingdom Metazoa; phylum Chordata; class Aves; order Eurypygiformes; family Eurypygidae; genus Eurypyga; species Eurypyga helias. The sequence continues at coordinate 15,585 of NW_010258757.1, forward strand.
CTGCTCCGAGCAGGAGGTGGGATTAGAGACACACAACCTTGCTCCTCATCAGAATCTTTTAAATTTAATCTTTTTAACCTGCAACATCATTAACGCTGCTTTTGTTTCTAATATGTTTAGTGAACAACTTCTTACTGGTCGTGGCTTTGCCAGGCATGGATTTTCCTCTGTCCGTTTACCCCTCTCTATCGACGTCTCTGCTTCACAGCTCATTGTGGGGATTGCTGCATACTCATTGGTATCTATTGCTTTCTTCCTCTTCATATATATTGTCATTTTGCTTCCAATTTTCAGGTTACCAGCTTACAGGATAGGCTTGCAGCCAAGGGTGTATTTTCTTGACTCCGCAATATTAGCTTTGCTGCCCTGTTACAAGCGCTGCTCGAAGAACTGCTGACTTCCCACTCTACAGGAGGTTTATTTTCCACTTCAATTTTCCCTGTGTCACCATTTCCATGAAGTTCGTGAGGCTGCTAGGTCCATGAGTGATGAAGAGACCAACAAGCCCCAGCAGCCCACGCAGCGTTACGTGACTCCGTGGCACACACGTGCCCAGACCATCCCGCCGGCCTGGTGCCCAGGGAGGCTCCGCTCCGGCCGGTCGCAACCAACACGGCCCCTGCGCTGCTCTTCCCGCCTGGAGCATCTCTGCCCTCCCGGCAGTGGTACTGCTTCTCTGTCCTTACTGTTAAACCATTTCTCTTTAGTCTGACCTGCGTTTCCCCACCACAGTTTAATCCTGTTACTGCTGTCCTGTCCTGCCTTCAGCCTTGGAATAACTGGACTGTGTTGCTGTGACTCCCCCAAGACTTTAATTTTCTGGGGTGAATCCATCCCGAATCTTACTCAGCACCCATCTGATTTCACTACGAACCTTTGGGGACTGCTCTTCTTCCCGCCATGGGACAACTCAACCTCTTCCCGCAGGCACAAAGCAAAGCTGCTCCTTTCCTGTGCCTTGGGCTACTTTATTTCCAACCGTGGAATTTGTTATCCTTGCCAGCAAGGCCTCACCCAGAGCGCTTTGCTGCCTGCTCCTTCGGGCCATGCCCCAGCTGAAGCGGGCGGCACCTGTTTTGCTGTACCCTCACCACGGCCAGGAGCTGCCGATGGGTCCAACCATGGGTGCAGCCCCCACGAACCTGCCCACACTGCCCAGAGCCGCTCCTTGTCCTTAGCACAGACACAGGTATGTACCTCAGGGCAGAGAGAGGGGCCATAGAAAGCCTGCAATGCTCATGAGACAGCAAAGCCCAGTTCTCTTTTCCTCACCTCCCCTTCAGCTTCTTACTCCTGCCACAACATTGGCTGGAGAGCAGCCCTGAGGAGA
>NW_010258758.1:0-31402 GCF_000690775.1 Eurypyga helias
TTTGCTGCGTCCTGTAACGCTGTTGTACTTTGGAGGGGGCTGTATTAGCGTTGGGGGTTTCCCCTTCACGCCCCCACGCCAGCCTTCTGGAAACGTTTCCAAGGCACTGAGCAGAATTCGCCAGAGCCATCAGCTTGGGAGATTGTTCACCTGTTGCCTTTGCCATAATCAGCCCAGATGCTCTCTGTAATCCATTCTAAACACTGGCAGGGGGGTTTCGGTGCCCTCACCCCGCCCCTCAGAACGGGTTTTCCCAACTGCTTTGCCTTAATGCCAGGATCATCTGGCCTTGCTGTACCTTTGTTTCCCCCTGCCCGTCCTGTGGGCTGTCTGTTGATGAACCTATGGCTTTTTCAAAGGACTTTTCTTGCCTTCTCTCCCCCTGGGTGAACAGAGCTTGAGACTCGTGCTAGGTGGGTGTTTTTTTGCTTGCCATTCTGTCGTAACCATCTCTGTGTTTTTGGCTTCATTTAAGTCATAAAATCTCTAGGGCAGGTGGGATTACCTGGCTATGGAGCCACTGAGCGTGGGCTTTGCCTCCTTATGGGGCTGATTGGGAAGAGGAAGCCAACTGCCAGCCAGCAGCGACGGTGTAACGCGAGGTGTGAGCACCCTGTGTGCGATGCTCAGCGCGGGGCTGAAACCCCTCAGTCCTCCTCAGGTTAACCGGGGCCTCCTCACACTGTAGTTGCCTGTGACGGCTTTTGTGGTTTGGCCATTTACACTGACATAAGAAACATCCAGAATGTGCAGCTTTCGGCACTAAAAGAGTTTCTTAATGAGTCTGTTGCAAAGATCAGACAGGTGAAACCTCTGATTTTGAAAATCTGTGCTGTTAGATGATTTAAGGGTCAGCCGTGTTCACTTACCCTTCTCTTCGTGGCTGGAAATAGTGTTACAAGGGTGTAAACGAACAAACCATGAATACATGCACCTGTGCTTCTGTGGAGCGTGATGGGTGGGGGGGCATTGCTGGCTCTCAATTACCCATGAGAGGGTTAACGAGGCTGTGGATGGTCTGTGCCACAGGCACTAGCTGAGGCAGCAGTGTGACTGCAGCTGTGCTGCTGCAAAGCTCACCTGGCTCCGATGGCACCACAGCTGCTTTTGTAATGTAACGCTAACGGGTCCTACCAGACCTTCGCCGGCTCTGTGTTGGATCACCTCAGGTTTCTGGGTTTGCCCAGGTTTTCTGGAACAGGAATATTAGAGAAGGTGATCCAGTGGTCTGGATAGGGTCTGCTGCCTCCAACATCAAGTAATTCACATTTGTCAGGAGGAAAGTGGTATTTTTATGCTTTTCTATGTATTCTGTTGCAAGGCCTGCCATTGCTGAAAAATCAATAGGCTATATGGATAGAAAAATATAGGGATATATTGATATTTTTCCCAAAAGACTCATATTCTTTTACGTTCCTCACAACATTGATTCTGAAGACAACTTTATGCATCAGATCCTAAAGTAACAATAGGGCTATTTGTGACTTCTGGAGGTAAAAATTCCACAGATGTATTATTGAGATTCCTCTATTCCTCAGTCCTTTCATTTGAGAGCATGAAGAATACGGAGAAGGAAGTCGTTACGGATGAGATTGGTTGCAATTCAGTAACAATTTTGAAAACCGGGCCAAGCATCACAGGGAAAGAAGCACGCAGTATGGCAGGCTTTGGAAATTTCTGTGTGATCTACCAAAATATACCTGCCTATTTGCTTAATGATGATTTTTTTTTTACATTACTTTTGTGGACTACTGTAGCACCTACTTTGAATGAAAAAAAAAGTACATTTTATCAACTTGTGGAAGTGAGCTTCACAGCTAGGTGGCAACAAAAGAATTCCATTAGGTTTCCTTCAGTAAAAAGCGAGAAATGTAATGTTGTGAGACCATTAAAAGCAGCTGCCTGACTCTGATGTCAGCGACAGTCTCCTTCAATTTAAATATTTGCAATAGCCATAATTAAACACTTAATAACTGGCATTGAGTTAAAATAGAAATACATTACGTAGTTTTACTGCTGTGCAGATTTTAATTCAGATTTATATCCTCCTTGGCTTTGTGCCTAGAATAAGTCCTGTGATTTAAAGGCTGTTTTACACAGCATAGAAATTGGCATAGAGGGCGAATTATTTTCTAGGTGAGTAACAGAATTTAGACTTTTTCTGGAAGCAGCTCTCAAAGAGATTTAGTGATGTTATGTCAGGAAGAAGTTCTTCATGGAGAGGGTGGTGAGGCACTGGCACAGGTTGCCCAGAGAAGCTGTGGATGCCCCATCCCTGGAAGTGTTCAAGGCCAGGCTGGATGTGGCTTTGAGCAACCTGGTCTAGTGGAAGGTGTCCCTGCCCATGGCAGGGGGGTTGGAACTAGATCATCTCCAAGGTCCCTTCCAACCCAAACAATTTTGATTCTATGGTTCTGTGTTCTTCTTACTCTGTTTAAAGACTGAAGAGATACACATCTGCAAATAGAGGGATGGTCTGTCTGGGTCACTGAATCTAGACTGACTCCTGGAGACTATCACATCATCTGAACCTTCTCAACAGTTGCCCCCTCATCCCCTAAAACCGGTGTTGAAACTGGTGATCCTGCTACACACAGTAGAAGATGCATTAGGAACTTGGGCTGACCATGCCTTCTGAAAAAATACATATGTAAACATACGTTGCTTGGTTTTTGCCCTCATTTTTATTTGGAAGATAAGCACAGCAAACCATGACACAGTGTACAATGATAACAGAAATACAGATCTCAACATTCTTACCCAGATATTTGCCATTGTGCTGTAGGAGCTCCAATGGTAAGGTTTCAATTTCTTAAAGCTTTTCATTCTAACAGATAAAAATTATACTATTATACCTTAAAAATAAAATTCTATTACAAAAATTGACGCATTTTTATTCTATTGTGCCTCTATGACCCAAATTTTTCTAATCATGCTATAAAGGTGAAATAAAGATTAAAATGCAACCTTGTAGTGAAGTGGCACACTGAGAAATTTCCAGCAGGCCTGAATTTGTTCCAAATGTATTTTATTTTACTCCAGAGCGCAATATACAGACCGTGGCTCCACTTCTTGCTGCCTCTGTGGTGGCCATTTTCTGAGCTGTTTCTCTGGCCATGAAGCCACGTTGGAGGACCTTGAACTGTCGTTCCCGACTCTCTTCCAGTTCTTTCCAATGTCTCCATTGCAAAGAATCCTGCAGAAAAGACACACAGATGATCAGGCTGCAGAGGCTGTAGCGGTTCTCTTCAGAGGACACACTGAACTGCTGTTTGATGATCTGGCAACAACAGCTCATTTGCTAACACGATTGGGAAACTTGTCAGCGTCACACTGGGCGTGATGAATAGAAAGGTAACGTGATTGGGTTGCCCGGTTGAGGATGAATTAAACACAGCTGCACCACTCCACAAAATGTTAAGTCAAGATAAAACTTGGATGGTCAGCTCCATTGCTGCTACCTTATGTTCTTTCTTTGCCAATAGCTCTCTCCTGAAGCTATAAATGAGCAGTTGCACAAATCCTATCAGACTCTGTTGGTTTGCTGATTCAAAAGCTGTGTTCACAAGGGAGCATTCCCAAAAAAGCTCAGAGGAAGCAGAAAATTGCTACTTTTTCATCTGATTCTTTGCTTAAAATGGGAGAAAAATATTTTTTTCATTAATGGTAGTTTTTCTTATGCTTAGTTTTCCAAACTGCAACATAAATTCTGCTTTATTAAGAATGTAATAATGATTTATAAATCAATGTTCCCTTGACTTATATCAGCACAAACTCATCGGGCCCAAAGGCCGTCACAAATGTAACTGAAGCCACAATCTGGAACTTTAATTCAAGGAGCTAGTGTCACTTTTTTCAACTGACTGAGGAACCTAAAAGGTTGCAGTACAAACAATGCCAGACAGTTATTGCGTTGTAACTACAGGAGGAATTTTCTCCTACGGTCACACTAACACCAGAAATACGCAGACCAACTGCAGTGAGGACGCTGCTGAATGTATCTGGCCAGAATTGAGCCGCTTTCTTCTAGTAACATTCGGGGAGGGTCGTGCAGAGCTGAACAGTGCTGATGGAATGTACACCAAACCAGCTAAATAATTTATAGTAACCTTGAATATATAAAGCTAAGCTCAAGAAAAACGACCAAATCTAACTTCAAGACAACTTGCAAACCCTAGCTTTTCTGCTCATGCATATGACAAGCAGGGCACTCAGAGAGTCTCATGTCAGGCAGTCAAAAGTTCTAGCTGTGAATATATAATTTCTCTTTGTTTACTTTTAAAATGTCTCCTGTTTGTAGTTACATGGCTGCTTTCCTTTGAAGTCTGTGTCCCTTGCTTCTGCTTTACTCTGGACTCCACTCAGCAGTGTTTAAGATGTGTTCAGAACCTCAGTTCGGAAAGCCATGTTTTGCTTGCCTGAAATGGGGATTCTGAACCCAAGAAACACTGATACTCTGAAAGATTGCACTATTTTGTTCTTTAAACTATACACACTTGAAAAATACAGTTTTCATCTTCACTGAATTCACCTTCATATAACTTTCTCACAAAATGGATAAAGAATTATCGTTACTTTAACAGACTGGGAGGTTTAGTTTAATTTTACATCGGGCTAGTACAGCTTTTAAAAAGTGATCCCATCATGACTGTTCCCAGCAGCATTCCATATGCTGCGGTACATGTATTATCGCTGGTGGATGAACCCCCCCTAATGTTAAGCACACATGAGGCAATGGCAGAGGCGGCAGCAGCAGGAGCAGCAGTTCCTCGCCACTTGCCAAGGAAACACAACCAGCGTGAACCAGCATAAAGCCTACAGGCCTACTGGTGCTTCCGTCCGATGTCATGGGACCAGGCTGCTGAAAGGTGTAGTAGAAACCATGGGAATAGTAAACTGGAACATGCCTCGGGTGAGAGGGGGGGTGATCATCCCAGCTTGGTGTCATGGGCTGTTCATGAGAGGAGACTGAGAAGGCAAGAGTTAGACGGGAGTAAGATGCTGTTTCGACGGGATGAGAGCGTGTGGTGATGAGTGGGAAGCTAGCTGCCGTATGGATGAGCCCTGCTCTGTGGTAGCAGAATGTGTGACAAGAAGGTGAGGACAAGGCCATGGTTTGGGAAAACCGTGCCTACACAGGAAGCAGGGCATTGCTGCTGCCAGCCATGCATGGCACCATCTGCCTCTGCCCCCTGCCAGTGCTGGCAGTTGAGCAAAGGCCTGTGAACAGCAGGTCTATTGCAGAGCTCTTCTCCTTATGTAAGTCCCAGACCTTCCTTGGCGCGCTGCTGGTTTTTGGGGGGGTGATCTTTAAGACTCCTGCTTGCTTTTTACGCTCCATTGTTTTTTCTACAATCTTTTTCTGCAGGTTTAAAATGCGTTCATCTTTCATAGGCTTTTCACCACACTGGGCCTTTCTTTTCTTTTCTTCTTGCCTGCAAAAGCAAAAGAAGCAATGAGCAGGTAAAATAATATCAACCCCCAGAGTAAACCCATCTGAGCATTTATTATCTTGATAATAACGAATTTTCTCTTGCTTCTGGGAACCAACTAGACTCAAAACAGGTTTAAATCATATAGCTCAATGAATATGGCATTCACCACTTGCTTCGTGTTGTTTACAGGGCAGCAGTATAGAATAATTTTGTCCCACAGGCTGCCCTGATGACAATATCTCAAGTATTTCAAGCCTGACATGACATTTTTCAGCAAAAGCACGTGCAAAAGCTGTGATAATACTGGAGCATTTTGCTTGTGAGGACTATGGAGTTTTCCTTATATGATCATGAGTATTCCTCTCGATTACTTTATTCCCTGGCAAACGAAAGATATTCTTTTCTGTGTAAGCTCAATGCCCAGATTCAGAACCTATGGGATGGTGATGTATTAATTAACATTAGTGGGTCCCACGTGCAGCATAAAAGTGAGGTATAAGAGAAAGGCTATTGGATAGTCTTCCCTTTTTTCCCTTTCTATTGTGTGTGTCAGATTAGGAAGAAATTCTTCCCGGAGAGGGTGGTGAGGCACTGGAACAGGTTGCCCAGAGAAGCTGTGGATGCCCCCTCCCTGGAAGTGTTCAAGGCCAGGCTGGATGAGGCTTTGAGCAACCTGGTCTAGTGGAAGGTGTCCCTGCCCATGGCAGGGGGGTTGGAAGTAGATGGTCTTTAAGGTCCCTTCCAACCCGAACCATTTTGTGAGTTTATGATCTATCAAAGAATATACATAATTATATCATATATAATGAGGTTAGATCTGATGCCTCCCTCATCTGGCAAGGATAGGTGTGTAAAAGGCACTTTTATACTGCAGTGGCAGGACAGTACGATTGCTTTTATTGGAAAGCAGGTTAAGACCAAGAGCAGAGTGCTCCAGGGCATTGCTGAGCTGATCCTGAGGCTCTTACTCTGTCAGCAGCAGGACTAATCCCACAGATGGGTTGACCCTTGGAAATGTTTTACAACAGAACTCTTCCCTTATCTCCTGGTTCTTATTCCACAGTGTGCTTCCACCCTTCTCAAGGAGCTGGAGGAAGGGGAACAAGTTCCGTCTGATGCTAAAACCACCTATTTGCCTTAAGAAGTGTCTGTGTCACGATTCTGGGGTTCCAAACACTTCTTTCATCTTGGGAGAGATGGCTTTAGTCTGCCCTGTTAGCTTCACCTTTGCTAATAGAAAACTCCCCGTAATAGCAGGTGTGCTTCAGATCAGTCATTCTGGACTATAGTTCCCAAAATCTTCAGGAACTGGATGAAGGGAGGATTTGACCTGTGTAAAATTTTGAAATGTGACTGTGCACTCTAAATAAGGAGCACAGTTTAGCTTGGCTTCTCATTTCCAGTGGCTTTCCTGAGACACTTCCTGCTGTTTGTGCCATGCTATCTGGCTAGGATAACACTTCCTTATCCTCCTGAATAGTGTGACATACTCTGCTACACTGAGATTAATTTTTAACACAATTCTGTAAATCTAAAAATTATGTACAATCATTTAATCTAATTGAGAACATGGATTATGTCTATTTGCTTTGCAACAAGGCACTGCATTCCAAGGGATATAGGAGAATATAACAACAAGGTTTTATGTAAACACTTGGTGATTAAACATTGTCAGTGGGAATAAGCAACAAAACCTTTCATTACATGCAAATCCAGCTTCTTGTAAATACAATTACAGGAAATACAGCAAGAGCTTTAACATCACGAAGCAGCAGCAGCTGCTTCTGAATTAACACTGTAAATAGTTGCTTATCCTCAGACTAATATTCAGTCCTCTTCTACATGAAGTAATGTGCCAGTCATCTACAGTATTCCAAAAAGCTGCCAATCCCATAGATTTTCAGGTGCCACACTACATTGTAACAGAAACTCAAAGAGGGGAAGGATTGAAAAAGGAAATATTAAAATTCTGTTTTTCTGTGACGGTCAGTTGGGAACTTTCAGGACTCAAGACAGAAAAAGCTGATACGATCCATGTCACCTCATGTCCTGTATTTCCTAAGGAAGTGAGGTAACAGCCAGTCAGAATGATATAGTACATAGTTAGAAAAATCCTCTCCAGATTCAGTATAAAATTATGTGATAATTTATGGGAAAAAAATAATGCAGAAATAATTTTAACTTTACTTTTAAATTTATTTACCAGCTACTGGTATTGAATGAGCACCTTGAATGAAAACCAATCTTTAAGAATCATACTAGTTCCTAAAATGTAATGTCAAATCTTGGTCTAAAAGAGAATTTGTTCATTTTCTTTTCATTTGGTCTCAGACAAGAGTCTTCCATCCCTTAGTGAATCTGCCATAATTTAAAAAATATTCCCCTACCAAAGACTTTGAAAAAAATTGCAGTATTTTTGAAGTCCATATGTATTTAAAATAGTTTAACAAATTCTAGTTTTTGCTTAGTGACCTGGTCAGAAAGTACCTTTTAGTGTTAAAGAATGAGATGAGATTCTTGAATGTGCTTAAGGAAGTTTGTAGCAGTGTAGGGTGTATGTATAAACTACTCAAAGGAGGAGAAGTAAGGGACTAATGAAAGAGTCAACAGAATATGTAAATGAAAGAAAACAAGGAAAATTTCTATATCTATTGCTGATTTTGTTCTCTATTCACTTTTGTGTAAGCTATGTGTACAGTCTGCAGCAGAAAGATTTTGGCTCACCATGGTGAAGTACAGAACAGTTCCAACAGTGATGGATAAAATGTGTCTTTCTACTTAAAACAATGTTCCAGGCATCACAAACTGTAAACTGCAGTTGACATCCCCATATTTGCCGTCTCATGATTTTCTTAGTGAACATAATGAATTTTAAAAATACGTAAGTAGCTTTTACTTCACATTTTACAATGTTGTCATAGAGTTTGGCAGTCCAGTGTCTTCTTATTTATGTATCCCTTGTAATTATTTCCCTATCTGCCCTGCAATTTTAGAACCTGGCTAAATGGACTCTAGGTCCGGTAGGTCATCTGGCCTGTAAATGAAGCAGCAGCGATTCAGCATTACAGGTTTTCCTGTGAGAAGCGGGAACACCTGGAACAGTTGGATTAGGTCATCTCAGCTGTGTTTAAAAAATGGGGAATCTGAAGATTTGGACAGAGGATTCCTTCCGAAAACCACGTTTTTCTCTTCATTTACAAACTCCACCTGTGCATCAAAAGGATAAGGAGGTAGATGTATGACAGCTCTCACTGACTCAATACTTGTAAGAATGTCTCCTTGACCACTCTAGACACTAAAATGCCAACTGAAGCAGCTAAGACTGTATTTATAACCTCACCTTACAAAATGGAGTCTGGAATGGAAATGAAAACATTTCCTCATACTCTCCGTCTCCGTGACTAGGGTTGTCTGTACTTCACACTACCTCGCCTTTTATCTGTCCTGCACTATATAATTCTCAGTTATTGCCCTGAGGAAGATGAATATATCTAACTGTTAACAATTCTCTGGTAAGGGAGTCATCATTTTGACATTTAAGAACTTTTTAAGAACACTACACTATTTATTGCTATTTTGTACTAATGTGAGGGATTTAAGCACTCAAAATCTGCCTCCCTTCCAAAACAATTCACTTATTAAGCACCTAAATTTAGGTGTGGAAGCGACTGTTATTCGTAACAGTGTTTTCCTCATCGGAAATAAGGATTATGAAGCTGTATAACCAAAGTTCATTCAAGGGATCACAGAATGGTTGAGGCTGGGAGGGACCTCTAGGATCATCTGGTTCAACCCCCCCGCTCAAGCAGAGCCACCTAGAGCTGGTTCCCCAGGGCCTGCTTCCTGACGGCTTTTATCTCCAAGGATGGAGACTGCACAACCTCCCTGGGCAACCTGTGCCAGTGCTCAGTCACCCTCACAGGGGAAAGTGTTTTCTGATGCTCAGAGGGAACCTGCTGTGTTTGTTTTCCTCCAGTACCTCTTGTCCTGCCACTGGTCACCACTGAGAAGAGCCCAGCTCTGTCTTCTTAGCAGCCTCTCTTCACATATTGACATTTCTGCTCCATCATTGCTGATAAATTTCCTCCTTCTTTTTCAGTGCTAGTGAAGAACTCATTTCCAGCACTAGGGACTGAGAGACTAAATCTAACTTCCTTACTGCAAACACATACAGAACTCTATGAGATGTGTGAACTTAATGACATCCCAGATATTATGAAGTACCCAAGTCCCTTATATTACTAATTATTCAGCTTTTTTTTTTTTTTTCCGTGGTTCTAGGCCATGTTTTCAAGGATTTGAAGCAACAGCCATCCATAGGGATAGTATGGCACATGCTCCTCTGTTACAGCTTTCCACCTCCATGTGCTGTCTGCCCCTCCTCCTGGTTGTGTCCTGCATCACAGGGTTGTGCTGCCAGGGTGTGTTACAGGTTTTTGAGGATGGGGCTCCATTCTCCCCTCTCACCCAGAAGGCTTTTGACCCTGCAAGTCAGACCTGGACACTCCGGGGAACACTTGCTTCAGGGAGCTTGTTCTACTTGCAAAGGACTGTCAGTCTCATCCATCCATAACCCTCCCTTCTGCTTGCTCTCCTCTCCCTCCTCACAGCCAGCCTTCCCCCTCGTCCTGCCATGGCTGCCCTCACGCTACTGCCACCCCCCCAGCTGTTCAGGACAAGAGAGAGGTGTCACACTCTGTGTGGCCAGCGCTCCGTGTCAAGGAGGGGTTTGAGCACTGGCAGTGGCAGGAAGAGAAGGAAGTGCTTTGCCACCCTGGCAAGCGCACCATCGTTTGTAACCCAGTGCCGAGACCCCAGCGTGCTACAGCGTCACCACAGCGTGTGATGGGGATGCGCTCAACTTGTGTGTGGTGGGAGTCTGTGCATCTTGTTCCTCCTAACAACTGTCTGATTCTTCCTCCTCACATACAAGGAAGTCAGGGAGGATAAGCGTCAGTTCAGAGTGTCACCCTGGAACAGCAGCTGCTCCCTCCATCTGGATGTTGGAGAGGCTTCTAGAGGGGAGGAGGCTTGGGCAGCAGGCACTGCCCTGTCACTCGAAAATGAGCAGGGAAACAAACAAGGCAAGAACATGAGCAAAACCAGAAACAAGGCTGGCTTCGCTGTACCTTTGATACGTGGCAGTGGCTGGTGGGGACATGGATGTGCTACTGCCATCTCTGTGAGAGACACAAAATGATGGTGGGGTGTTCACTAGATGGGCTTTGCAGAGGAGTGAGGAATAGAGAATGCAAAGTTTTGTGAGATAACTTTCTTCTGGACAGCTTTAAACAGCACGAGTGGTGAGAACAGGCAGTTCCACGTCCAGGCTAAATCCAGCCCAAAGTACACTCCCCAAAACCGCATACAATGTGGATGGAGGGAGCCTCACCACCAAATGGTTTCATCTGTTGCCTGATTCTTAGTGCACTGAATTACTGGGAGTAATAGATGTGGCCTCACTGGAATGAAAGGGAATTGTACCTGAGGTATGCAGGCACAGAACTCTAGTACATTAGCATGTATTCAAAACACTCATAAGTCTTCTGGTGCTCATGTTCAAAAGCTGAGAACTCAAATGTTTGTCAGCTTCGTATGCCAGTGCTGATTTTCAAGCTGTGTGACATCCTAGCAATTAAAGGGACGTCCTGCATGTATACTGAGTTGATTCTTAAATGTCTGCAAGCACTCACAGAGCCACTGTTGCGATGGATGTCACGGCTTGCAGGCTGTTAAAGGCTGATGTCTCTGTAATTTTTCATGTTCCTATTCCTATTTCGTTTAATATAGCTCATTATATGCTTGCTCAGCATGCTTCTTTTGTGTTGATGTATGTCTGTTTGTAAATGATGTTGAAAGGAGCCTCCTTGGTAGGGACGCAGTTAAACTCCAGCTGACACTAACTAAAGCACATGTGTTTAGCAAAGCTTAGACACCATGCTTTAGCTGATTAGCTGTAGCTGTCATCACAACGCAATTTAAGATACGACATGTAATTTTGTATTATGCATAAGGCTATCTTATGAAGATTATTGGTAAGATTTGCTATTCTACCCCTATAATTATGAATTAATTCTGTAAACATAAAAATTGGCTTTTTACATCTCCTGTGCAGTGTATCAGTAATACCATCCAAGCAATTAATCACTCACATTGACTTGATAGATATTCCAGGATTCAAGATCTGTAAACCAGGTTTAACACACAAAGCTGGCTGTTTAGAGAGAAATAAAAGCTGCAGCAAAGTGGCTAGAATTTGTAAATAGGCCAGCATGCTGTACCTCTGTATTAACAGAAATAACACCATAAATTTGCCTTCTAGATAAAAGTGCATTACATACACTCCCAAAGAACAACTTTTCTGGTGCTCTTTGATGATGCCTCTTTATAGAATATGCTCCCAAGTTATGTACATAGATTGCCTGGGAGCCATGAAAAGGAATGTCTTGTAATATCTACAATGAAACTTTTTCTTTTCTGTATTTGGAGAACAAACAGAATTAAAATTAAACTCCATTAAAATTACTATATTACTTTATCATGAGTCTGACTAGAAGCTTGCAAATGAGGTGTTTAATTTTGTTTGGATTCTAACATCCTTGGTATGCTGGTCTCTTCTAAAAAACATTGCAAATGTCAGGACAAAAAGTGAATCCAAGTTAGCTTCTCATTCAAGCATAGCTTATTCCAGGATCTGAACAGTTTTAGATCTGAATTAAACCAGAGTCTATTTTAAAGAAACCCAGCCCTACACAAAATTCACAGGTGTATGCTAGTACATCTAGCATAATGACTGATTTGTCAAGTAGTCACTAGTGAAATGTGTTTTATGTAGTATACACGTTCTTAATGCCTACTTTGCATCTTCAGTGGAAAGCGGTGGCTTGAATTGCTCGCAGAGGCTTTCACAATGGTGAATGTTTAGTGCTGAGAGTGTATTTCCAGCTCTGGCACTATTTCAGATTCTTTAGTCCTAAAATCTTTTTTTGATAGTTGCCAAATGGTTTGATATATGAGGGTCACTGATCCATGCAGTCAATCCACTGCAGCTAGAGTTGTTGACCATTAAATTCATTAAACTATCTTCTTAAGTACTAACATAGTAAAACCCCAGTCTCTGGAGATTAACTATCATCAACACACCAAATGAGAGCCGGAACTAGTGAAAACTAGTTAAATGAATACATCAGTGCTGCCTTCTGTAATCGAGATTGAGAGCTGGGTGATAAATCAATAACATGAATTAAACTCTAAGAAGCCACCTTCGGTACCTCAGCAATAAACACACATCTAAGATATCTCTAAAGACATGTCTTTTTAGCCTGGTAGAATATGTCTTCAAAATGTCAGCCTGAACATCTGTTTGCAAAATAAGTAAGGCAAGACAAGGACTAACCTCTCAAACACAAAAGGGAAAAGGTGAAAGGCAACTTGCAAGAAAACAATGGCAAATAGTCAAGATGGCAGTAAAAATGGCACAAGGTCAAGAGGTCTGCTGTATTTTACACTTTTACGCAGGCTCCTGCCCAGCTTTGTAAATAACTTAGATTTTAAACTCTCTGTGGAGGGACTTGTCTTGTGCATATGTGAAACAACCATGATGGTTATGGATCCTTTATGACAATGAATAATAAATATGATAATGAATAATAAATATGAATAATGAATACAAAATCTGATCAGAGAGTCTGTAAGCAAAGATTTTTTTCTTTGATCTACTGCTATATTTAATTTATAACTTCTTATTGTTATCAGAAAATCTCCTTCCTAAGATATTTTTCACTTCTCAAATAAGGCCTGCCTTTTCACGTAACAAATGAAGTTTGAGGAAGGAAACTATAGCCCTAATTTATTTGTTTAGATGAAAATGAGAAACCACTTTAAGTAGCAAGCTAGAATGACTTTAATAAAATCCAATTAGTTCTGATTAGCTGAAAAGGAACAGAAGAAAGGCAGAACTTCTTCCCCAATATGTAACACTGGCTCTGAATCCTGGAGCAATACTGTCAACACTAGCCTACGGAGTGTCTTCAACCGTAAATTCAAAATGATGAAAAAGATTTGTTAAATCCAATGCAAATTATTTTCAGTAAAAAGGAAATTCTTGCCCCACTGTAATCCTTGACAAAAGCCATTCTGTTTTATAAAAAGGGCAGTATTTTGCTCTCTGCTTGTTTTTCTCCTCAAGGGGCTAGCAAAATATTAACAAAGTTGCAGTCTCTTAAAATGTCACATGCTGTTTGATACTGACTTTAAAGCAGCTGCTCGTCCAAGTTCTGCTCTGAACAGGGAAATCTGGTCCAGTTTGTCTAGAAGAAGCTGTTCCTTAGCTTGTTTTTCATGAATTATCTGGTCTCTCTTCTCTTCCTCTGCAGCCTTCTGTGCTTCTTTGAGTAGAGCGAGGCGTTCACGTAGTTCCACTATTGACATTTCACAAATTAAGCCATGGCCACCAGTCTAGAGAACATGAAATATACATTTAAATAACACTGTAAATACCAAGAGGAGAGTAGATGAGTATAACCAGAATATTTTGATTGTGTTCCAAATCATGCTGAATATATTCTGATTTCAAGGAAGACAGGGTTGACCCTAACCTAGCTGTTACCTGCAAGCTGGTTTTAAGGTGTACAGCTTACGTTTTGTAGGTGTAACAAACACAAGGCTCATAACATATTTTGTGAAAAAGAATTTTAATATACAGTAGGTTAACCATAAATACAACACATTTACTGTCAAAAAAACCCCTAGTTGACTTATCTTTTAGTTTTAATAAGACTTTTGCTGTTTTTAAATGTGTAAACCTGCTTATTATGTAAAAGCAGAACAGACTGTACACTAAAAAAAAATATGCATTCTTTGTATTTATCTGTTTCCAAATTATGGATTTCATCTATGAAGGCATCTACTATTTTCATCTGAAAAGACTAGGATTGAACAATGCTTTGTACCCAGGAAATTCAGATCTTAATGCCCAAAGATAAAATATTCAAATCTGAATGTTTAATGAGGGCTTTTAAAAATCTGCTTTGCAATGAGAGTGATAATGAGCCTGATTCTGAGATGCAATGAGAGACTTCTGCACCTTAGTTTTCATACAGAGACAGATCATTTCTAAACAGGTTTGTGAACACCTGAAGTTTTCGGCCTTTGCTCTTACATACACTCTTCCTTTCCCGATGCCTACACATATATACATCTGTATATATGGAACACTGGCACAAACCCACACAAACACTGAGCTGCTGTGTTGCTTTCTTTGCAAAATTAAATCCATTTCATACCAACCAATATTCCTCTGTCTATCTTAACACAGTTTTGGTATGCAACTTTGGTATGTACCAAAGATGCATATGGCACGTTAAAACGGAATATATGGGTGCAGGAAGTCAAGATGCCAACCTGACTCTCGCTATACAACAGTATAACGTCCAGAGTGAAACACTGCTTAGGATATTAATCACAAAGACCTTGCTCTGCTTAGTTCCTTAGAACTAGGGATGGGGGGTGGGGGTGGTGTGGAATCCAAAAGAACGATTGAAATTGAGTGGTAATGATAAACATATGTAAGTAAAACTCATTAAAACCCTTTTAAAGGACAGAAATTATTCAGTTAAAGAGCCTTAATTTTTCAAGCAATCCTTTTTAGTAGGAAAAAAATAGCCCTTGTATTGAATACTGAGCGAGTTGTTGACAGAATAGTAGTCGCCTTTCTGCTGTTTAGCTTTTTGCAAAACAGAACATGTAGGGGAAGGAAAAAAACCCCAACAAACCAACAGCCCAAAACCAGGAAAAGAGACAGATGCTCTGTCCTAGATAGATGCTCAGATTGTCAGTTTGGCTGCAAGAATTGACCTGGGTCCAGTCCCTCTTCTCTGGTCTGGGATGCCATCTAAGCATTCTAGTCAGGTATTTGTCCTGCAGTGACTCTTCTCTGCCTGTTCAGAGCAGTGGGTCCATGAAATAGGAAGAAAGCCACAAGAGATGAAGAAAACAGTAAGGCTGGGGGGCAGGGGCAATAAACTCGCAAAACAGAGTACAACAAATAACTAGGCTTTGCTCTCTGCTGCTAAAACATGAGTGCTTAAGAGGAATTATTATTGACTCCTTCTGGTGAATCTAATAACACAAGCTTGTCAGTGAAGGAGAACGTGTCTTGGGTGGCCATCCCTGGAGACTCCTCCAAGATTTCCAAGAGTCTCCCCTGCAGTTTCAGTCCCAATAGCTTCTCTTTCTAAATGTTCAAAAACTGAGTCAGTAAGAAGATATCATCATTGTTTTTTCATCTAAAGCCTGACTCTTCAATTTTGGCTCAGTGTTTTCTGCTTCCATGCTCTGCATTTGTACCAAACACGACTTAAACAATGGTCATCAGTAGCATCAGTACAAGATTGATGAGTTCAATATTAAGCAGTCTTTATTTTTCGTCTTTTTTGAAAACTATGTACTACCATAGATTACTGAAACAGTAAATGAGCATTTATCTCCTTCTCAGATTTAGAGTGAATTTGCGAATAGCAAGTGCTGTAATACCTTGCCTATAATTTTAACTAGTCAATGACAATCAAGTTGTATTCACAGGAAGTGAAAGGAAAATGTTTTGCAACAAGGGATATATACCAGTGGTAGTGTTTGAGCATGGCAAGCAGACACTGAAAAGGTCTAGGAAAAAGGATTTCATAGAAACATGGAATGGTAGAGGCTGAATATTTTGATTATCTGCATTTCAATAATATTCAGTGAAGTGGTTCGTAAACTATGGAAAGTCCTATACTTGTGCAGTAGATAATGATGGTGTTCAAAGCAACATCAGTGCCATCAAGGGAAGAACTGGGTGCTTAAAAAATTATGAGAATGAATGAGAATTTTATGATCACCTACTTAATTTCACTAAGCCTGAAAAAGCCTTTTGTAGAAAGAAAAACAGGGTAAGCTATCACCAGAAGTGTGCTAATTCACTCAGAGTGTTATTGTAATAGTGAGTATAAGTGAACTGTGAAGTTGAAATACAGTATCATAGCATCATAGAATGGTTTAGATTGGAAAGGACATTCAAGACCATCTAGTCCCAACGCCCCTGCCATGGGCAGGGACACCTTCCGCTAGACCAGGTTGCTCAGAGCCTCATCCAGCCTGGCCTTGAACACTTCCAGGGATGGGGCATCCACAGCTTCTCTGGGCAACCTGTTCCAGTGCCTCACCACCCTCTCCATGAAGAACTTCTTCCTGATATCCAACCTAAATCTTCCTGCTTTCAGTTTAAAACCACTGCCCCTTGTCCTGTCACTACAGGCCTTGGTAAAACATCTCTCTCCATCTTTCTTATAAGCCCCTTTATTTAGTGAAAGGCCACAATAAGTCCTACCCAGAGCCTTCTCTTCTCCAGGCTGAACAAGCCCAACTCTCTCAGCCTGTCCCCATAGCAGAGGTGCTCCAGCCCTCTGAGCATCTGCGTGGCCTCCTCTGGCCTTGCTCCAACACGTCCATGTGCTTATGCTAGGGACCCCAGAGCTGGATGCAGAACTGCAGGTGGGGTCTCACCAGAGCAGAGCAGAAGAGCAGAATCACCTTCCTGGACCTGCTGGCCACGGTTCTCTTGATGCAGCTCTGGATATGGTGGGCTTTCTGGGCTGCAAGTGCACATTGCCACCTCATACAAAATTTTTCATCTACCAAAGTCCCCACGTCCTTCTCCACAAGGCTAGTCTAAATCAATTCATCCTCCAGCCTGTATTGAGACAGGGGATTGCCCCAACCAATGTGCAGGACCTTGCACCTGGCCTTGCTGAACTTCATGAGGTTCACATGGCCCTGCTCCTCCGGCCTGTCAAGGTCCCTTTCCTCAAGTGTATCAACTGCACCACCCAGCTTGGTGTCATCTGCAAACCTGCTGAGTGTGCACTTAATCCCACTATCTATATCGTTAGGGAAGATATTAAATGTTGGTCCCAGTACAGACCCTTGAGTGATACCACTCATTACTGGTTTCCACTTGGACATTGAGACATTGATTGTAACTCTTTGGATGCGGCCAATTCCTTATCCCTCTAACGGTCCATCCTTATCATTCAGGTACATGCTCTTGTATGGCCAATCCATTTTCAGCAACCTTACACTTTAGTAACCTTACACATAGGATAAGCTTGAATTTTGAATGAATTTTTCATGACTTGAAATGTGCTGTGTTTTTCTGCTTTGTCCTTGGAGATGAGCTAGATGGGAAAAAATATTTAAAGCCATATTTTGTACTTCAAAACAAACAGTATTTCAATGGAAGCTCAATGTGAGGGGTCAACAGACACTGTAAGTGGCAATAAAATGAACTAGGATCAAAAATAAGAAGTACTGACATTCCAGTCACCCTCATTTTCCTGAATGAGAGCCTTCACTGTTTTACAGGAGTTGCTGTGACTGAAGAAGTAATGACATTTCCACATTTGACTACATCATACTGTTGTATTTCTGCAGCCTACATCTTGTGACTGGATCAGCTGGGTAACAAATATGCAGTAAGACCATGCTAAGGGCTCTGTTTGGGGTTGACACCATGTGCAACTCCATCTGAAGCAGTAAAAGACCTATAGATTGGAGTACCTCTTGGCATTTCCATGCAGACAGTTTACAGTAACTGCAGTGTACAATAATTCTTTGTATGCCTCACTTTTTTCCCTGCTTTTTCCTTTGTGTAGTATTTATTCACAGATGGAAGAAGTGAGTCTGGGTTTAAAGAAAGAGAACTGCCTTTTTGTCTGGAAAAGAAGTGGGTAAATGATGGCAGCAGCCATAAAGGCAACCCAAGAGAGTAAAGGAGGATGGGATGTCTATGGAGCTGAATTTATTCTTGTTAACTTCTTTAATACTTCAAGATTAAATGTGTTTTAAAATCTTATAAATGAGGTGAGGGATTTATCTGGTGGTTGCAAAGATAGTAGCTAGCTTTGGAATCAATGACTGGCTCAGTTCTCCTCAGAGGAGCAGGAGATAAAACCAAAGCATCATATTGACTGTTCCAGCAGCCCCATGGAAGGGAGACCTGTTCCTTCTGTATGTTTTTTGCAGACTAGCCTTAGATGTTTTTACTTTGTGATCCTCATTTGAACAGTCATGAAAAGAAAGAAAAAACCAAAAGGATTATATTTAAAATGGATAGTGCAATGTTACGTTATTCTGTTATTCATCTTTTAGTGTGGAGAAAAAAAATGGAAGAGTATTTTCAGCTATTCTGTTTCTGATTTAGTGGCAAGATAACAGATTTTTGCATGCTGTCTAAGTCTGGAAATTCTGTGAAAGTGGGCATTGCAAAGCCCAATCTCAGACAACCTCAGTTACTGTGCACCAAGAGTAAGTCCAAGCAGTTTGGGATACATTTAGTGTAGACTTGCCCACACACACAAGTTACTTGCGCAGTGCATGTGTAACAGCAGTTCTCTTAATAATCCCTTCCATGTATCTGAATGTTGACAGTTTTGAAAGCACAGGAAATTAATTTAGCTAATTACCATGACAATCACCACTGTACATCAGTCCAAGCTTTGTGTTCATTCAGTCCTTACCCAGCACTGACGACTCTGTGAATTTGTGCAGATGGATAGAACATGTAAACACTTGCCAGTCTCTTTTTGGAAGATATTGGGAAACCCAGACCCTATTGGCAGAATTCAAAGGAAGTTTAAGGGAACCTAGATTTCACTTACCATCAGAATATTCTTCCCGGTAAAACTTTCATTTTTTGAACTTTGTGAAAGTTCCAGTTCGCATATAAGCTTTGTGCTGTGGGGTCACGGTACTTAATACTGTACAT
Organism: Eurypyga helias; assembly: GCF_000690775.1. Taxonomy (NCBI): domain Eukaryota; kingdom Metazoa; phylum Chordata; class Aves; order Eurypygiformes; family Eurypygidae; genus Eurypyga; species Eurypyga helias. The sequence continues at coordinate 19,237 of NW_010258758.1, forward strand.
CCAGACTGCGATGTACCCGCATACAGCCCACAATTGCTCTGAATGTGTGAAACATACTGTATACATTTATGTAAAACCAGGAGCTCTTCCTTTTGAGCTTACCTCAGTTAAATCAACAATCTTGTGTCTGAGGCTTGGTAAAGACTCAATAGCTCGTATTTGTTGAATTAGTTCGTATCTTTTCCTAAGCTTCTCCTCCTCTTCTTCTAAAGCTTGCCGAAGAAGTTCTCGATTTTCTTCACAAACTTCCTGAACTGGAAGAAAAGAACAAATCTCTGTTAACTGGTGGCATATTTTAACAAGTAGTCCATCTGGAGGCAAGTTCATATGCATTTGTGAATAACAATAATAATGCTGATCTAAAGGTACTTGAGGGAACAGTCTGGCATTGGTGGGAGGAATGATTAGAGAAACAAATGAGTACTTCCCACCTCCACTCTCTATCATTCTATTCAACACATAAACATACTGTATACATACATAAAGTAGACACTTTGAATTACTGCTATGTAATTCCTGTTCCAATTAGCGCATACTCTTTCATTATTTAATAAAAGGATATTATACAACAGCAATTATTCATTGCTTTTCAAGCTATATATATGATAGAAATCATGGAATTGCAGAGGCTGGTAGGCTTTGCTAGGCCATTTCAGAGTGGCTAACACCCTCAGCCTGCCTCAACCCCTGCTGACACAAGTATGGAGGTACACAAGCAGATAGAAGCCTGCTCACCAAAATATGCACAACTACAGGTAGCCTGTTCATACAGTAGATGTTAACATGGCATTGCATTGTAATATGTACAGCTGTGCCGGACAGAATAGCCTTCTCCCTGGACTTGGTTAGCTAATGCATTAACTGAAGAATTTTCTTTAAGAATAATGGAGGATGATTATTTCCCTTCGTCCTAACAGCTGGTCTGTCTCAGAGGTGCTGCATCCTCCTCTTTTGTGATACCGTCCTTCTATGAGATGGCTTTTCATTCCTTAGATGCAGTCTTTTCCTTTGGACTGCCTTCTCTGGAGAAGACAATAATCTTGAGCCATGTTTCTTTCACGGTGGTTGCTAGGCAAATCCTCTCTTAATGATATGAATCACGAGAATCTGAGCTTCATAACTTGATAAAAAGTACAGTCATTCACATATGTTACTTTTAGATGGCAGGGAAACAACTTGCAGAACATTAGTGCTGTATTTCTCCCTTTTAAACAAAGAGTAATTCCCATGACCACTAGCTTAGAACTCCTGATCATTACCAACTTATTCCTGCATGTCATCTTCATGCATTCATGGGAATGTCCTTCAACTTCCCTTTCCTTTCTGTAAAAACTGTAATTGGCCCTCTAAAAGGAAGATAAAGTAATGTGGGAACATTTGGCAACACCTCTCATTTTTCTGGCAATATACAAATACCTATCTGCTGTTTGTACTTCTGGAGCTTTATTTTTGCTTGCTTTGCATTCTTGTGTCCTTCCACAACCTGCTCCACCAGTTCTCTCGTTTCTTTCTGTTCCTGTAGACGTTTCTCTGCATACTGGTGCATCAGCTCTGCTTTCTAAATCCCAAACAAACAGGTAAATAAAATTCTTGATAACTGGTGATCTGAGTGCCTCAAATCATTGAAATAGTGCAAGGACAAATGGATTCAAAGTATTACATCATTCACAAAATTAGCAAAGGACATGGGCTGGGGACAACAAATCTGGGGTCTAAAGACGCAGACTTAAGCTCCTCTTTCTATGTTTTATTTACCCACAACAGCCATCCAAAACATTTGCATTGCCGTTTTCCCGGATTCCCTCCCACATGTTTCTAAAAGCAGACAAAACCATCTCTGGATCTGGCTGGGAGATACCAAGAAGAGTGCCAATCTAATACACAGCTGGCTATATACCTGCAGGATCTTCTTGGGCCTAAGTCATATCTCTGTGACATACAGAAAGTCCACTTTTGGCTATCATGATCCTTTCTTTGTCAGAGGAAATGAACAGGAAGCAGGGAACTGGACTTTCCCAGACTAGATTCCTTACTGTACTTTCTGTTTGAGAGGGAAGACTAGAGTTTTAAAAGAAGGAGGGTAGTCAGCATGACAGCTGTTGGTGCGTACTTCTTGAGATCTCCATATGGATGAAGTGCCCTCCTGGCATCTGTTGGCAAGTGAAGGAAGTTGCCTGGGATTGGTCAGGTTAGAGCAAGACTGACTTGCACATCCCCAAATCTATACATATTGGGACATTTCTGTTAAAAAATAAAACACTTATGCTCTGAAAGGGAGGTGAATACAATAATTACAGTAATTTTGGAATGAATGTGAGTAATCACACTTTGCTCAGTTGTACATAGTAGGGTTGGCTTTAAGTTCTTGCTACACCTTGTCTAAACAGACATGAAGAGTCAATGTCAAAAAAAGGTTGAGATATTATTTAAAGGACAGAGAAGGAACCCGTTAAGTTTCCATTTTGCAGCGTGGTCTTTAGGAAAATCTTATACATTTGTGGTTCCATCTTAAGTTGCCGAGATGCTGCAGAGACACCTGTGAGAGGTGGCCAAGAGAAAAGTACTGGCTGGCCTACAGGGCATAGCAGCAAACTGGGATAATAGGAAAGCCTGTGACAGTGACTATGAAAACTTTAAGATCTGTAATATTAATTATTTCTTGATCACTTGTTTAGTTTATAGGAAAAGCACTAGAAAAATGTAATGTGTGTTTGGGAAAAAATGAAAACTTCTAGCAATGTTTTTGTGAAATTGTGATTTACCGTATCGGAAACAGTGTGAAAATGCTTCTTGGCATAAATATTGTTTCCCATATATACAGACCCAAAGAGGGTTCTCTGACAGAATTTTCCCCTAAGAGAGATCTAAGCATGCCAGATAATACGAAGTAAATTGAATTATATCAGTTTAAGAAAACTAATTATTTCATATTTGTGGCTCTCATTTTACAAGATAATGAAATCAGTCATATATTGGTGATTTCATTGCAAATGGTGCTTAGTAGCTCAGTATCTGTTTAAAACAGGATATGCACAATGATATGAATATAGGGGAGAATGCTTTAGCCTTCTGGTTTATTCAATTCACTTTTTAAGTGTCATCAATCACATCAAACACCTGTAACAAGCATTGCTGTGTCTGGAAGTTATAGTCCTGTTTTTCCATTGTTTGAAGACGCCAGTGAGTAAAGACACTGTATAGAAATTTTACACCTTCCAATAGTTGGTATCATCTGTGGTATGTTTTGCACTGGTTGAAGGTAAGAAAAATTCGAGCAAAGCTGTATGTATTACCTCTTCTCTCATTAGATCAGCTTTCTTCTTATTTTCTTGAATTACATTCTGATGGGCTAGAATTGCCTCTTCATGACTCAGTTTCCCTTGAAGCCTCCTACACTCTATGTCAGCCAGCTGCTCTTCTAAATCTTTTCCACGCATCTGTTTTTGCCATTCCAAGAATTCAGATGGATCTCCAGCCCCTCGTAGCAGATTTTCAATTCTGCAAGAGAGAAGAAAGAGTTCACTGTTCTAGGGATCTGACTCTGCAGCCCTGCCTTGGTGCATGAAACATGTCTAGTAGTTTGTTGTGATATGAGGTGTTTGATCTCTGCAGAGAAAAAGGCAGTCATTGCAAAGTCACTTGACGGGTATAATTTTAACTCCAGTCTAAGAGGTGTTCCAGCTATGTAGAAAGCCTGAGAAAACCAGGCTGGAGGAAGTGCATGAGGGCATGGACCTACAAGTTTCAGTAAAACAAAGCCCCAAGAGAGCGCAAACATTAGCTACATATGGATTCTCATGAGGAGCAAGGAGAATCAGGCTGAAGGTATGTACATTTTTCTCAGAATATTACTTTGCTCAGAGGTAGAAAGAACACACAACTTTTCTCTTTGGCAATCTTCTTGGCCACTTTAACACAGAGAACTAAAAACTTTTCTGCTTAATTCTATTTCTGTTTTGTATTTTGTCAATTTTGTCAATTAAAGAATATTGCTGTAATAAGGCAAAGAAGTATGCAGCTATTAAGCAAAACCACATTCTTATTTTTTGCGCTTGGCTGAGAGAGAAAAGCATAGCAAAGCCCATCAAAGTCCTGCAGCAGAGGATTGAATGAGCCAAGAATTAGGGCAGGCACAAAAACGCAGTGAACTGTGCCATGCTCCTGCTCCCCAGTGCATATATATATGTATCTGATGTGTGTTAAATGCAGCTGAAGATTAAAACTCAACATAAACCAGTGTTAAATCACAGGGAAAATCTATTCCTTTACTGAGTGCTACAAAGTTCTGCAAGCTAGAGTGAAAAGTATCATATGTTATATAAAGGACCTCATTATACACACATAGCTGATAACAGAATCTGAGTGATGGGTAATATTGCTAAAATCCTGATCCATATACCAAAATTTGCGAAGTCCAAAGACCAAATCCAACCTTAGGCAGTCATTCTGGGACTTAAAATGCTAACAATATTTAGTGCTTAGCCTGCTAAGTCAGGTGGATTAGAAATAATACTAAATCAAGAAGGCATGATACAGGTGTTACCTTTGTTAAAACTATTAGTGCAAATACACACTCTGCAGTGGCCATTCAGGAGTCACCCTCTCTCCAGCTAATGTCAGCTGAAAGCCTATGCTGCTGAATAAGGATTCCTCATGTGAGAGGAATCCTGTCAGGATTCCGTTGAGCCCTAAGTCCACCAAAAGGCCTTGCAACCTCTTACTCCCCACTCCTGCCCAGAGTTTAGTTGCTTGTGTTCAAAGACAGCTCTGCTACACTGCAGCTGCGTAACATTGGATCAAACTGAAGGGAAAAGAACTGCGTGAGGAGGAGTTATGAGAAGTCCTGTTGTGTCTGTAGAGTTTCTTCCTGGGAGCTGCATTTAAGCTGATGTTAAACAGCCTTTGTCCTTGCCTAAGCTACGCTGTAGGTATGCCTGCATCCAGCCCAGTACCTTGCTGTCCTTGACTTGACTTCCTGGCTTGACCTTGGCCCTGACTCGTCACTATGGACTCATCGAGGAATCACTGGACTGTTGGCTGACCTTGCTGTCTGTCACTGGATCTGTGCTGCTGCCTTGCCAGGGTACTATGGAACTGCTGTCAGTGAGGACATTGTCCCTACATGCCTTGCTGCCACCCTCAGCTCCTGGCTTTTCTTGCCTTGTGGAGCAGCACACTCTTAGTCCTCCATACCTTACTGTGATAGAAATGGACAGGTATTTTTATATGCATACAAACGAGTTTTATAAACATTTAAACAAGTTCAAGTATCAAACTTGGCATGTCGTTGACCACAAACCACTGAAGAAAAGGGAGTTATACAAAAGTATTTGGCTTAATACATATGCAACTTTTATAATGGACATAGAAATAGATGTTTATTTGGGTCATTATTTACTCTGGAGAATCGAAATAAATACAGCAAGTGATGCGTATCGGACTTTACAAGTTGACACTAGCCAGAGTGCTACCTCAGAACACAGTCACACTCTATGGCTCCTACAGTACAACAATGACTATAACGTGAACTTTAATTTCAGTCCACTTTTATCTTTGTCAACCGTGTTCACAGAATAGCTTCCTAAGGCCTTACAACAGATCCATTATTATAGTTTACCTGGCGTTTACATAATTATTTTTAATGCACTTAATTGTTCTATGTCCAGGGATGTGAAAAGTAATCAGAAAAAGAAGCCTGATCGTACCTCTTGAGCTCCTGTTCTGTTTTCCGCTGATAGAGGGCACCCTCTCTTAAAATAGCTGCAGCATTTAATTTAATAGGTATATTGTCAATCTGTCAGGAAAGGGAATGTAGATACTATAGTTAGTAACGTAAACCATAAAACAGAGTATAAAAACATTTCAATGGGTTAAATAAATTGACCTAAGACAGTATAAATATTGCTTAAAGCATTCAACTAGCATTAATCTGACATTCACAATGAAATTGCATGCTGTTCATAAACCACTCAAGCTGCTTAAGAAATCAGCAAAGTTCCTCAAGTGGATTATAAATTTGTAATCACTCTTGGACCATGTCAAATCCCATAGAAAGTGTTCTCTTCCTTTCATTTTTTTCAGTGCCCATACACATCGTGTGCAGGGATTCCATCTGCTTTGGACAAAGAAAATAAACCGCTTCTCTGAAGCATGGTAAGTTAGCCAAAACCATTAAAGTAAAAAACTTAAGCAGTACCTTTCATAGGAAGTTCTCAGAAGTGTTTTACAAATAATTACTATTTTAACTTCAAAATATTTCTATGACAGCTGGCATCACCAATTGCCATATCCCTTTTCTAGACAGCAGAAGAGAAGTAAGTTCTCAGTGACTTTCAGTTCTCATGGTGTAACTTGGACTAGATCCTGTGCCTGCCTTGCAGTTCTTCAAAGTATTGCCTTAGGACTAATTCCCAGAGAAGCTCTAAATGCCAAGAGGGGAAGGGAACAACCTCTCTGCCAGTTAAAAATGTTCTCTGCACAAGTAGGTTATTCAGAAAAAATATATTACCTTTGCAGACACAAATAATAGACCTGATCTGAACTGAGGCAAAGCAATGCTGGTGGGATAAGAACCAGAACCATTCCTAAAAAAATCACACATTTGACCTAAATCGAGACAAATTTGTGTTCAGAATCCAAACATGTATTTTAATTCCAAATCAACAGCTTAATGAGTGGCTGAGAAACAGATGCACAGAATCACCCAAGCTATACTGCAAATATTGTATGCACAAATATGTACTGCAGTCTCCTGAAATACGTAAGCTAACTGGAACAAGAATGTTTTATAATTGATATTAATTAGGTAGGCTGAGGGGAACAAACACATGCTATCACCTAGAAATTCACTAAGTAGAATTACTGTGTTTTCCACACAGATGGCACATTTTAATGGACAGAAATTAATTGCCTGTTTCTTGACAAAATGGTGATAACTTGAAGAATTTAGGTAAAGAAAACGATGTATTTTATTTCTTTTGCTTGACTCACTACACCTACTCTTCTTAATGTCTAATGATGTCCTTCCTTGGTTTTGGCCTACTTCTCAACTCCTCTCAGTCTTCTGCATTATAAGAACACGTCCTCCACAGCCGGTATTTTACACACTACGCGATGTATAGAAATGTCTACTTAGAGTAGACATTTTCTCTGACACATGTAGAAATTTTCATATTTTTGGCAATTACCTGTGTATACAGATTTCATGTTCTGTACTATCTAACTACTGTTTGGACTGAGAACTGAACTAAGAATGATTATGGAAATACCTTTGACTGCAGTTTCCCATATTAAACAGAAGTATGACTGACCATATAGTCAAACTAACTAGGTCTCCCAAGATAAATGCAGACAGGTATAAGTAAAGTAACTGAATAAATTCTTCTATTTCATGTGGTATCAAAGAATTTGTGAATTTTACTTGTTCTCCTTCTGTCGTGAGATATCTTACCTTTTTTCAAGATGAGAAAAGAGAACACTGTAATTCTTGTGGAAAAAAAATATATTCACTATTTCCACCTAATGAACACACAATAGCTCATAGAAACCAATAAATATGTAAAGAGCAAGGCCTGATATGAGCAAGAGGCAGACTGAGAATGATGATGCATTTGTACTGTCTCATTCTTCCAGTGAAAAGGACAAACAGATATTTTGTATCAGCTATGAGAAATAATTGCTGCTGCACATATTAAATGTGCCTGAAGTGAAAAGCTCTCACTGTGGGTGTTCTAAAAAGAGGAAAGGAAAATACTAGTTGGTTAAAATATAATATAGTTTCATTAATTTGAGGACAGATTATAAACTTATTTATACATCTTGGATAAACCTTCCTCTTAGGATTTTTCTACTCAGAGAGTTGTGCAGGCAGGAAGGCAAAAGGAATAGAAAGCATCTCAAAAGTCAATAACAATATGCCTATCTCAGCTTGAAAGTTATAGCGGCATCTTGAACATCACCTAACCAACCTCCAAGGCAAATGTGTTTAGACGAGATAAAACTGATTGTGCTCCTAGGGGAGACAGTAGCAGGTGTTAGAAGTGGCCCTGATCAATGCCGTAAGATGCCAGATCCCTATTTTTCTTTATGCAGGTTAGGGAGATGGTTTGACTCTCATTAGTCTGCACTAAGGTTTCAGTATTTCAAATTAACAGAAAAGGATGTGGAATATACATAGTCTTGAACTGAGCCCCCATAATTACAGGTCATGTATGTTTGGGTTAACTATGTGAATCTTCCTTGTTTGGGTTTTTTTTTCTTCTTTTGAGTGCAGAAGGAACCGGGACCTTACTACTTTTCTGTAATTTAAATGCTGCTGGATTGTAAGCAAGCAGATTGAGTTGGTGATAGCGTTATTAAAGATAACTTTAGTATGTGATAAATACCAGATATGCTTTAGAAATAGTTGCCAGACACCCAGTTCCCCAAGCAGGGAATCAGTCTTTCCTAAGTGTGTATGAGCTGTACCTAAATACATAGTTTTAAAGAGTAGGTAGACCTGCTCACAAGATATTTGAGGTCATGATACAAGCACTGCTCCCACATTAATTATTCAGGATACGAAGGTGAAACAAATGAAAGGTGGCAGATTTAATGATGTAACTGAAGATTATTTGGATAGTTATTGCAGAAATAGCAATGTGAGTTTTCATGTGTTAGACCGTTAAGGCTGAACAGCCCATTTTCCATGTTTATAGTTCTCTGACCCTTGGAAATCCTAGCAGAGAAGCAATCAGTATAGTGGATTTTATGTCAGTATGTGTCTAAAGGAAACAGGACAAACATGCAGACTGTATATTGTGTCTCAGACAGTCATTAGCTGGAATGATTGCTCAGCATTCTTTAGGATCTCATTTTGAAACTGATTTACAGACACAAGATTCATCTCTCCCTGTGCTGAATTCGTAAACCAGGGTTCACAGTTCTTTTTTTACCTGTGGACTATTCTCAACCTTTACCATTTTACATAAAACCAACTCCTTTTGGAACTGAAAATACTGAGAAGGCAATATGGTTATATTGTGCAACTGCACACAGCTGTCAGGGCCCTCAGGGAACTAACAGGTCTCAATTGCCCTGACCTGCCTCACCTAGGACCTCCACTCACACTCCCTGCTCAGTGGTCCAGGAGCCCCACTTAAGCTCAGATAGGGCTTCAGTCCTTCCCCGTTATGCTGGAGGTAATTCTGCTCCTGGTTGTCTCTCCAGTTCTGCCTCCTGCTGTCAGGACCTGGGTTGCTGTTGTAGCCTTGTCTCCTGCCTGGACTTCCTGGGTGGACCTCACACCTGACTCGTTGCCTTGCTTTGTCCAAGGATGACTTGCTGTCAGCAGGACCCATCACTACCACCAACCTTGCTGCTTTCAGATACTGTAGCCTGCGTGGTGAGGGCACTGTCCGTACTTTCATTACCTTCGGCTCCTTTCCCTCCTGGAGCAGACACACTCCTGTTGCTCCCTGACCATTTCTTTGTGGATTGTTAAAGGTGCATAGGCCAAAATTTAGGAGCCATAGACTCAATCCATCCCATTCTCCTGGCCACGGAACTTGGTGTAAAAACATGGATTCCAGTAGTTTGCCTCACCACGGAATTTGCATGTCTGTTTTTCACTCCACAGTTTTCAAGTACGTCTGACAACAGTACCTTGAAGGTTACTCACCTTGCTTTGGATCTTTTGAGCCTGGAATGCTGGTTTACCCTTTGTACTGTCACGTGTGTTCTGCAGTTCAAACCAAACCCACATTATTTCATTTCAGAGACAGATTTTCAAGTACTCAGCAAAAATTGTTACATATTTGCCAGAAATCACTCTAGAATGTTCATCTAGAGTAACCAATACAGTGATAGGGGATATATTTTGGGATTGTTATAGCCACAAGAACTTGCTATGTGCACACAACTTGGTGGGAATATTTCATATGAAAATATATGGTGGTCCAAATATGACTAAAAATTATTGACTAAAATAATGCTAAAAAATAACAGTGATGTTTTGACTATGAAATATTACCTATATAAATGAGTATACTCAGCTCTTAACTGAAATAGATATTGGGAAGACAAAGTACGTTGTCAAAGCACACCATGAAATTATTAAATAGGGGTAGAATTCTAGTGATGGCTATTAATTTCATTTTCTGGTGTTAGCTATAGATACTGATACCAGTAGATACCAGTGCAAGGGACTGGGACCATGAGGATGAACACAGTGAATAGAATATACAGATGAGATGCTGAAAAAAAAATATATTACATACATAGTTTGGTGACACAGTTGTAAACTGGGAATCAGCCAAAGCAAGAATTGTGTATGAATGGGACCATATTCCCTCAGCTTGGCTGCTCTGTGGCATACAAGTTAATGGCAAAATAATATGTGGGTTTAGAGAAATATTGTCAGTTTGGAGACTTATTGGAGTAATATCACAGGAAGGCTGCTTGCCTTAAAATTAGAAGAATAATAAAGCAGCACCAAGGTATAAGAAAAGGGAGTTGTGTGTTGTGCATCCTAAGAGGCAAATGTTAGTATGTCACACCTGAAAACAGTAACACAGATGTGAAATGACAGTACAGCTATAAATGACAGCACATAATTCCTAACCCCAAATAAACAAGAATTTTAAAATACTTTGAGGTATCTTTAAATACCCCAGTCATTTTTCCTCTTCATACAGGGGGATTTTTAGGTAATAAAGTATTTTGTAGCATACCTCTTCCATTTCAGACTTCATGGTTGCACACCTGAACCGGTTAGCATTTGCTTTCAGGAGCAGATCCTAAAATTAAAGCAATTAGCTTAAAGAGTATGGTACATTTAAATTCTCTAATCAGAATTTTCTGTCTCAAAAAGCCTTGCAGCCCCGATCTCCAAATATTAATTTGTTTCCAATGAATGAAAGCTTGACTTTATATGAATTGTCATGCCTGATTAAGACTCAAAGTTGGCAATTCTTGATTTTCTACATAGTTCTGCCTGGTTGCAACAGCATACGGCATCAGACCTTTGCTAGGTCTGCCTATATGAAACATGCTGCTCATCCAGAATTCAACTTAAAAGCCTCATATTATGTCTGGCACATCAGTACCAGAGGCAGTATCCCTTTCCGTACAGCTAGCAAACAGTGGCTTTATTTTTGAGTTATATTAGAAGATTATGATCAGGGGATCTAAGCACCAAGGGTTGCTCCCATAGGCACACCCCGAAGAGTAATTCCAACTGTCATGTTACAGGGGGAAGTACAGGCAGCCACAGTTCCAGTATTTGAGTATTTCTTTTGTTGTGGACAGTAACATCTAATCAAAGCTGTGAAACCCTAGATTTTCTAATGGCTTTCTGGACAGCACCTGTCCAGTCCATAACATCAGCACTTCCGTAACTGTCTAGAATTTGGCTTCCAGTGTTCTCACTCCTCCTACAGATGCTCAGACATCAGCATGGTAGTTAGTAACGACAGCTGTAGCTCCTCCAAAAGTACTATCAAACAAATGGCATTTTTAATGCATATTTCTTTTAGGGCCCAACATTTCAGCTTGTTTAGCAAACAGTCTAGGGAACTGACCTTTGTGAATGCTTTGGATGCCTTTTAAAACATTTCAGAGGTGACAAAAACTGCTGTTATTGCAGCTATAACTTCTGTGGTGGTTTTCCTTTGTTCTTTGTATTCATGTATTTTCTCCACTGAAAAATGTGCCTGGTAGTTAAGTGATTTTATAGTTGTCACAGATTTTTGACAATACAGGCACTGTGATATCTTGCTTTTCCTCCCCAGTTTTTGTAGGAAGTTTGTACGTACAACTAAGCACGCAGAGAACGAGGTGTGAGCTTTCTCAAAATATGGAAATAATAAAAGATAAAAAATAATGATGTGTTGTTTTATAATGAAATACCAAGCATAGGATGTGACGGGCCAGTAAAAGGAATGAAGAGTTTATCCCGCTAGAATCTATCACACATTAAAGCATTTACTATCGTTTAGGAACAGAATCCAATGCCCCTTTCGCAAGGACATGAGGAGAGCCCAGAACAGTGATAAATGGACTTGTACCGGCTAGTGAAAGCTAAAGTAAGGCATTTTCAGAATGGGGGTGGGAGAGTGCAGATAAAAAGGTGTTAAATAGCATGCCTTTTATCAAGCTTATACTGTTACTCGATTGGATATGGTGATTG